>NC_059193.1:1857331-2157331 GCF_020615455.1 Coregonus clupeaformis
AATGCATTAATATATCTTTCATAGCTGTGTGTGTGTGTGTGTGTGTGTGTGTGTGTGTGTGTGTGTGTGTGTGTGTGCGTGTGCGTGTGCGTGTGCGTGTGCGTGTGCGTGTGCGTGTGCGTGCGTGCGTGCGTGCGTGCGTGCGTTGCGTGCGTGCATTGGGGAGAACAAGTATTTGATACACTGCCGATTTTGCAGGTTTTCCTACTTACAAAGCATGTAGAGGTCTGTAATTTTTATCATAGGTACACTTCAACTTTGAGAGACGTAATCTAAAACAAAAATCCAGAAAATCACATTGTATGATTTTTAAGTAATTCATTTGCATTTTATTGCATGACATAAGTATTTGATACATCAGAAAAGCAGAACTTAATATTTGGTACAGAAACCTTTGTTTGCAATTACAGAGATCATACGTTTCCTGTAGGTCTTGACCAGGTTTGCACACACTGCAGCAGGGATTTTGGCCTACCCTCCATACAGACCTTCTCCAGATCCTTCAGGTTTCGGGGGCTGTCGCTGGGCAATACGGACTTTCAGCTCCCCTCCAAAGATTTTCTATTGGGTTCAGGTCTGGAGACTGGCTAGGCCACTCCAGGACCTTGAGATGCTTCTTACGGAGCCACTCCTTAGTTGCCCTGGCTGTGTGTTTCGGGTCGTTGTCATGCTGGAAGACCCAGCCACGACCCATCTTCAATGCTCTTACTGAGGGAATGAGGTTGTTGGCCAAGATCTCGCGATAAATGGCCCCATCCATCCTCCCCGCTATACGGTGCAGTCGTCCTGTCCCCTTTGCAGAAAAGCATCCCGAGGAATGATGTTTCCACCTCCATGCTTCACTGTTGGGATTGTGTTCTTGGGGTTGTACTCATCCTTCTTCTTCCTCCAAACACGGCGAGTGGAGTTTAGACCAAAAAGCTATATTTTTGTCTCATCAGACCACATGACCTTCTCCCATTCCTCCTCTGGATCATCCAGATGGTCATTGGCAAACGTCAGACGGGCCTGGACATGCGCTGGCTTGAGCAGGGGGACCTTGCGTGCGCTGCAGGATTTTAATCCATGACGGCGTAGTGTGTTACTAATGGTTTTCTTTGAGACTGTGGTCCCAGCTCTCTTCAGTTCATTGACCAGGTCCTGCCATGTAGTTCTGGGCTGATCCCTCACCTTCCTCATGATCATTGATGCCCCATGAGGTGAGATCTTGCATGGAGCCCCAGACCGAGGATGATTGATCGTCATCTTGAACTTCTTCCATTTCCTAATAATTGCGCCAACAGTTGTTGCCGTCTCACCAAGCTGCTTGCCTATTGTCCTGTAGCCCATCCCAGCCTTGTGCAGGTCTACAATTTTATCCCTGATGTCCTTACACAGCTCTCTGGTCTTGGCCATTGTGGAGAGGTTGTAGTCTGTTTGATTGAGTGTGTGGACAGGTGTCTTTTATACAGGTAACGAGTTCAAACAGGTGCAGTTAATACAGGTAATGAGTGGAGAACAGGAGGGCTTCTTAAAGAAAAACTAACAGGTCTGTGAGAGCCGGAATTCTTACTGGTTGGTAGGTGATCAAATACTTATTTCATGCAATAAAATGCAAATTAATTACTTAAAATCATACAATGTGATGTTCTGGATTTTTGTTTTAGATTCCGTCTCTCACGGTTGAAGTGTACCTATGATAAAAATTACAGACCTCTATATGCTTTGTAAGTAGGAAAACCTGCAAAATCGGCAGTGTATCAAATACTTGTTCTCCCCACTGTATGTTTCATATGTCTGCTTTGTAGGACAGCCTACCGATGCTACTGTTTTCCCTATAAATATGGATTAAACCAGCATCAATATAAATATGGATTAAACCAGCATCAATATAAATATGGATTAAACCACCATCAATATAAATATGGATTAAACCACCATCAATATAAATATGGGTTAAACCACCATCAATATAAATATGGATTAAACCCCCATCAATATAAATATGGATTAAACCACCATCAATATAAATATGGATTAAACCATCATCAATATGTATGGCGGTGGCTCAGACCTGATCTCTTCCTTTGTGAATGTATATTTATCATCTCTGCTCTCACACACACACACACACACACACACAAAGTAGTACTAGATCAACAACATCATAGTGTTATGTGTGTGGGGCAGCATGATACAGTAGTACTAGATCAACAACATCATAGTGTTAAACTCATCTTCTCCCCTTTCTAGGCAGTACTATGAGATGCTGTACAACGCGGCAGACGAGCTGCTCAACCTGGTGGTGGACCAGGGCGTTCGCTACACAGAGCTGGAGTACATCCATGCCCTCAGCCTGCTGCAGAGGAGCCAGACGGGCGTGGGAGACCTGAGCACGCAGAACGTCCGGCTGCAGCGCCTCAAGGAGATCATCTGCGAGCAGGCAGCCTTTAAGCAGGCCATCAAGGACAAGAAGATCACTACTGTTTGAGAGGGGGGACATTGGGGGTCTGTTGTTGGCAATGGTCTTTCTGCATTACTGTCCAGTGTTTCTCAACCTCCTGTCTGTTAAAAGGGTTTAGAGTAAAGCATTACTGTCCTAGTACAGATGTCCTGGAGCAGTGTTTCTCAACCTCCTGTCTAGAAAAAGGGTTTTGATTAAAGCTAGTATTTTAGAGCTGACTAAACAGTGTCAGCTAACCATCTGAGGGACTGGTCAGCACCTTCCCAGGGACTGGTGTCGAACTGGGTTTGTAAAACTGGGTTTGTCCTTATTAGATCCCTATTGCGGTCCATAAATAAGCCATGTAATATGTTTTAGGGGTTGAGATAATGCTGGTAGGCTGTAAATTGAGTAGTTACTGATTTAAGGTTTAAACTTTGTTACCAATATGCATCTGTTGTTGTAATTCATCTGCTTATTCACTGGCAAGAATGCAGCCAGTTCCTCAAGAAAAAAAAACACACACACACACACACACTCTACAACTTGTAAAAACGACTCCCTTCAATCATCCCATATGCGGTCGGCCCTAGTCTCACCTGTGGAGAATGGGGGAATTCTCTGATAGCCTGGCTTTGGGACCTTTCTCATCTCATTTTCCTATTACATCTAACTGCTGCTCTCAATTACAGCTCTACCTCCAGCTCTCCCTCGTGGGCCCGCTGACTGTGTCTTTTATACCAGATGCCAGATTAGACTGTCTAGATTATCACTTCTCTCCTCCTGCTTTTGGCCATTCTTCTTCCCCAAGGACAAAGAAAGGAATTGGTTCCCCACCTCAGCTGTGGTTCACTCTATTTTTCTCTACATTTTTGAATAATGTAGATTGGATATAATGTAGCTATAGCCGATTCTGATTCTAGTATTTGCGTCTGCCCTGAAAATATGCATAGACTGTGCTGTAGCTGTAGCATAGGGGATGTGTATATAGTCCAACGCTCAAGGTGTTGAACTTAATAGGGATGTAATTGCAAATCACTACTCCACTTCCTACCACTACAACTGCTAAAACTTCTGCTAAAACTATTCTAAAGTGAATACACTTGCAAGGAGTTACAAATCATTCCTTCCCCTCAGTATTTTTAGTTAATTAACTCAGAGGAAAAGTACTTAACAAGAGCGAGGGAGGGAGGAAAGAGAACAGGGGAGAGTTGTGGCGGTGCTGCTCCCCAGAACCCAGCGGAACGATCCATCATAATGACACGTAGGCTGGGATCAATATGAGCCATGTGGTTGCCGGAGGGATTGCCTAGCGCCATAGGAACAGCATTCGTTTTACTCAGCACACTCAAGACACACACGTACACATTCACACACAATGCACACAATAAATACATACTATATTACACACACACACACACTATGGAGGTCTCTAGGGTTTGCAATACTCCACACACAATTGAGGAGTTTTTTTCTGCCAATTCTGTGAACAAGGGCACACTCCATCCGGATTTAAAGTATCTGGCATATCTGATCCCTATACCCAAATGTGTAATAATGTGGCCAACTCATTGTAAAGATCTACACATATATTTCACTTTTTTTAAACGCTTTGCTTTATTTGTTTGTTTGCTAAGACATGTCCTTTTGCACATCTACAGTATGTAATATGAGAGTAGTTTCATGTCTGATTAGATTTTTCACATCTGATAAGAATGTTAATGCTAATGTGTCCCGGTGTGATTTAAGGATTTATTTTATCCTTACTCCATTGTCTGTTAAAAGTCCCTTTCAGACCAACGCCTTGAATATTAATGATTTTACACTGAATTGAAGAAAGATGATTTGCCAATGTGTACACTGATCTTGCTGGAAAAATAAAACATCAAAATTCCCTGTCTATATGAACAGTTTGTGTGTTTTTGTACAATGAACAGTTCCAGTTTCCTACCTTGCGTAATCAAGGGACTAGTTTCTTCCATTGACAAAGAGGAATTGACGAATGCCATACAGAACGAAACACTACCCAAACAACATGGTCTGTCTATGCGCTGTTGCACCATATAATTCAAAAAAAATTCACAGACACAAATTGACTGTGTCCGATGTCATTTTAGATAGACAGATCCAAAATATACACTCAGGAATTCAGCACACCTGCCAGATCAGATGGGATGTCAGAAGAAAGCTTTTTTATAGAATGATCAAGACCTGTTGAAAGATGTCTGATGTACAAAGCACACTACTTGAAATCTAGTATGTCAAGCTTTTTTCTGCATTTTGGTGAGCATGATTGAGGTTTCAACATGGTGATTAGTGTAAAGTTATTAGATGATGGAATGGCTTATATTTGTCTCAGCACACAAAAATGCAAAAGCATGAATATATTACTTTTTCCAGACGGTGGAACCTGGGAACCATGATTTGGAAGCATTTATGAACTGCTGGGAAGTGAATCAAAAACGACATATCCCACAGTTCAATTCACCTACTGACACTTCGTCATCGTTACTAAGCAACAGAGAGAACGCTATTAGCTCCAGCTGAGCCAACTTCCCAAAATAGCTAGCTACCCTAGGCTAATTAGTAAGTAAAGATAGCGAAAAAGTATTCTTTCTAAAAAAAAATCTTATACTTCAACATTTTCAACTTTGCAAGATATCGGTAAGCAAACAACGCCCCAGTATTCCTCTGGGTCACCCACTTGCTATCCAAATGAGTCAATGACACAGGAGACCACTGATGCGCAACCATTTCCTGCTGCGGTTCATCAGCCGTGTGCAGACACGTTTTCAACCTCCGAGGAAGAGGAGGAGAAGACAATGGAGGTAAGGGAGGAAACTAGGGGTAACATAGCTAAATGAATAAGGATACTAGCTAGTTTGGCTTGTTTTCATGAGACTGCGTTAGTCAGATGAGCCATGAGTCTTTGGATAATAACAAACGCTGTTTATGTTAATTACTTTGATGGTGCAAGCAACTTCTCTCTCTTGCTACTCAGAGGTTCATAATAACAGCAGAAGTTTGGTGCATAAAAACAATGCATTACTTTTTCTATTGTGTACTCCAACTCATACAGAAAAACGATGGTGTGTTGACTGAAGAGGAAGTATCCAGCTGTTTATCCAACCTCTGCCACTGGACTAGAGCATGTCTATCAGTTCCTCTCTGCACCTGTAAGAACACACACACACAACACACACACTTCAGGTTGATAATATACTTTAAAAGAGTAACTGTTTACCATCAGACTAATCGCAGAAGATTATCTAACAAATCTGTTTACTTTCCATTTGTGTTGCATTTATTTCCTTGTTTTGTTTTTGTGTCATGTGGAATTCAATTTCGGAATATGTCTGTTGCCATCTCTCCCACTCTGCTCGCCCAACTCTCCTAATGTTTGTTGACTGGTAGATTTATCCTGTGTATAAGCCACATGCCATATCTCATCATCCTGGATGCCTCCCACAATGAACTCACCGACTTTTTGGATTCCAGCCGCCCAAGAACCTCAAGGTAGGACCTTCAGCAGACAGGATAAGACAATGGTTGATTTGTGGCTTGGGGTTTATGTAAGCCTATAGTCCCAGAAGATGGGCTCCAATCATCATAGACCATTTATAGTGTTATTCCATATGCTTACTAAGTATTACCTACCCTTGAATGACAAGGAACTTACCAGGTTTGACTTCTTCTTGTTGTTTAGCAATTATACAGTACTAGTAGAATTTATTATACTATGCATACATTTGGTCGTTTATTTTCATATTTCTTCCTTGCAAAAAGCATTTAAAGATTGGTCCACTTGAATAATTATTCATGTTTGTCAACTTTTCCCATAACCAGATGTCAGTGATGACACATTTGTCAGCCTATTCGTCTCTGAGTAAACTGAATCTGGACTGTATCCTTTAAAAAAGCATTTACACACACACACAAACGTCTAGTTTTTATCTAGACTACTTCCTCATTGCATACCATTCTTAACGTGTACCCTCTCTGGACAGACAACTGTTTCAGTGAGATTGGTGGTCTGCTGCATTGTGCCAGCCTCACACACCTCACCTTTCCCCCCGTCTCATATTTAAACCCCAGACATAATTGAGCTTCAGCTTTTCAAAGACACACCAACATGAGCTCCAGTGTGAGAGCCACCATATGGCTGTACCAGCGGGCCTCCGGACCCTTCCCTCTCCCTCTCTGACAGATGCTGGTGTCCTTTATCAAAGTGATTCCTCATCGTCAGCACGATGCAGCCGTGTCCTCCCCTGTCCGGTTTCCCCTCCCCTCTGGGGCCAGCTGCCAGCGGTGTCAGTGAGCCTGGACCCTGTTCAACCCCCCCCTTTCTTCCTCCCTCACACCTCACCCCGTAGCATCCCTGTCAACCAGGGAACCAGCCGCTGTCTCCATCTCCCCTCTCCCTTCCCTCTCGGCCCTCTCCTGCCCAGCCACGCTCCCTAACAGTGTGCTACCTGTCAGCCAGCCGCCTCTCTCAGCCCATCACACCCAGGCCACGAGAGCTTCCAGGGCTCTGCGCGGTCACCGTCCCCCGCTGTCAGCAGCTCTCTGCCAGGCAGGCTAGCGGTGGAGGGCAGGGCATGGGGGCACAGGGGCTGGATCCTGGATGACAGCCCACGCAGGGGGAAGGTGGGGTGAGGATGGGTAGTTACAGAGGAGGAGGGATGGTGGGTTATAGAGGAGAGGAGGCCTGGTCTGTAGTGCTTTTGGCATGCCCACACCAGTGTCTGGCCAGCTGTTCACCTGTCACTCCTCACCTGTCAGCCCGTACCGTTGGAGCTGGCCTGTCAATCACACACGCCGTCTCAAGGAGAAGTTTTAAACTCCTTACAGATGGGGAAGGGAACACTCTATGGTAACTTTGATAGTGGAGGTGTGGGGTGGGTATGTGCGTGTGACGTGTGACGTGCGTATGTGTCTGTGCGTGTGACTTGGGTGTGTGTACGTGGGTGTGTGTAGGAGGAGGGGGAGTTGTGTGTGAGCTTGTGTACGTTTATTGATATGTGTGTGTGTGTATTTGTCCACACAGGGTACTCATATTCCCAGTGTTTGTCATGTATCACATTCTCTCTATCCAGAGGGGGAATCAGATTGAGAAGATAGAGAATGTGGAGACTCTGAGAACCCTGCAGGTCCTGGATCTGTCTCTGAACCGCATCACAAGTCTGTCAGGCCTGCAGAACCTCCATCTGCTGGGCTCCATCAACCTGGAGAGGGACCTGGTGAGCACAGTTCATTCCTTACTTTAAATTCCTTAATATCCTGCTCTCTTGTCAACCTGGAGAGGAACCTGGTGAGCACAGTTCATTCCTTAATGTCCTGCTCTCTTGTCAACCTGGAGAGGAACCTGGTGAGCACAGTTCATTCCTTAATGTCCTGCTCTCTTGTCAATCTGGAGAGGAACCTGGTGAGCACAGTTCATTCCTTAATGTCCTGCTCTCTTGTCAATCTGGAGAGGAACCTGGTGAGCACAGTTCATTCCTTAATGTCCTGCTCTCTTGTCAATCTGGAGAGGAACCTGGTGAGCACAGTTCATTCCTTAATGTCCTGCTCTCTTGTCAACCTGGAGAGGAACCTGGTAAGCACAGTTCATTCCTTAATGTCCTGCTCTCTTGTCAATCTGGAGAGGAACCTGGTGAGCACAGTTCATTCCTTAATGTCCTGCTCTCTTGTCAATCTGGAGAGGAACCTGGTGAGCACAGTTCATTCCTTAATGTCCTGCTCTCTTGTCAACCTGGAGAGGAACCTGGTGAGCACAGTTCATTCCTTAATGTCCTGCTCTCTTGTCAACCTGGAGAGGAACCTGGTGAGCACAGTTCATTCCTTAATGTCCTGCTCTCTTGTTATCTGATGTTTTTTGTGTATGATATACTGTTCTTAGATCAGTGAAATTAAGGAGGCCACACACATCCATGACCTGTGGCTGCTCCGGGAGCTGAATCTGCAGAGAAACCCAGTCCAGGTAGCTGCACTGCACCTACACCCAGAACACATCACTAAACTAACAAGTTATCTCCCTAATGCTGTCTGCGTGCTCTGTACTGACAATAGACATATCCATGAAAATGCTGCCTCTTTCACTGTCGTTTCAACCCCAGGAGCAGCTGGACTATAGACTGGCAGTGATCTTCCTCCTTCAACACCTAACTGTCCTGGACCAGGAGAAAGTCACAGCAGAGGAGAAGGTAGGTGGATGTATGAGATGCTGATCAGTGATTGAACTTAAGGATACTAGCCAGCCCAGGTCCAAAATCTGCTATGTGATGATGGTAAAGACAACATTTCACCTGCATCTCGGGCTAGCTTGGCAAATGTCCTACTAGATTTCCATCCATGTGTGTAATACTCCTGAGTGGCGCAGTGGTCTAAGGCACTGCATCGCAGTGCTAACTGTGCCACTAGAGATCCTGGTTCGAATCCAGGCTCTGTCGCAGCCGGCCGCGACCGGGAGACTCATGGGCGGCACACAATTGGCCCAGCGTCGTCCAGGGTAGGGGAGGGAATGGCCGGCAGGGATGTAGCTCAGTTGATAGAGCATGGCGTTTGCAACGCCAGGGTTGTGGGTTCGTTTCCCACGGGGGGCCAGTATAAAAATATATATATATGTATTCACTAACTGTAAGTCGCTCTGGATAAGAGCGTCTGCTAAATGACTAAAATGTAAATGTAATACTGTGCCTATAGCAAGTGGAGGAGGGGCATCAATAACTGAGTGGCATGTTTTGCTAATTGGGACAGTGAATGCTAGCCTAGTATGTTGTTTATTAAAAACAATGGGCTAGGCATCTGTTGGGATCTGTAGAGGTTTTAATGATACATACAGTACATCTAGATAGGACTGACTTGAAATAAGATATTTATCGCCAATGTGACATATGAACATCTACCTGCTGTGTTCCCCAGGTGTCGGCTGTGAACAATGTGGCATATGAACATCTTCCCCATGTTCCGCAGGTGTCGACTGTGAACATTGTGACATATGAACGTCACCTCCCCCCGTGTTCCCCAGGTGTCGACTGTGAACATTGTGACATATGAACGTCTCCCCCCCGTGTTCCCCAAGTGTCGGCTGTGAACATTGTGATATACAGTGAGGGAAAAAAGTATTTGATCCCCTGCTGATTTTGTACGTTTGCCCACTGACAAAGACATGATCAGTCTAGAATTTTAATGGTAGGTTTATTTGAACAGTGAGAGACAGAATAACAACAATAAAATCCAGAAAAACGCATGTCAAAAATGTTATACATTGATTTGCATTTTAATGAGGGAAATAAGTATTTGACCCCTCTGCAAAACATGACTTAGTACTTGGTGGCAAAACCCTCTGTTGTTATTCTGTCTCTCACTGTTCAAATAAACCTACCATTAAAATTATAGACTGATCATGTCTTTGTCAGTGGGCAAACATACAAAATCAGCAGGGGATCAAATACTTTTTTCCCTCACTGTATGAACGTCTCCCCCCCCCCGTGTTCCCCAGGTGTCGACTGTGAACATTGTGACATATGAACGTCACCCCCCCTCGTGTTCCCCAGGTGTCGACTGTGAACATTGTGACAAATGAATGTCCCCCCTGTGTTCCCCAAGTGTCGGCTGTGAACATTGTGACACTTGGGGAACGTTGGGTGTCGGCTGTGAACATTGTGTCATATGAACGTCTCCCCCGTCCCCGTCCCCCCGTCTCCCCCCGTGTTCCCCAGGTGTCGGCCTTGAACAAGTACGACCCTCCTCTGGAGGTGGTGGCGGCCAGGGAGCACATGAGCCACATGGTATACCAGCTGATGCAGCCTCAGGTCATCAATGATAGGTAAAAATAGCAGGATCCGTCAACTACCCTGACTGGACTACCCTCCTCATAACATGACTCTCAGCCAATAAGAAGTCGATACGATGAATAATCTAAATAAAGCTTACTTACTAAATTAACTTGTGCTCGCAATCTTTAAAAATGAAGAACCCTAGCTTTTCTGACATTTATGCTCTATTCATACATCATAGAAACTGACCTAGAAAAATCAGATTTTTCTGATTGGCTAGTTGTCCTGAACAATGGTAAAGTACTTCCTAGACTTTTTATCCTTGTGCTCTCCCTCTCTCTAAATGGTACTATATCGTCCATGTGTTGCTGTGTGTGTTTCCCAGCACCCTACCCAGTCTGGACTCTCCCTACCCCATGCTGCTGTTGACTGGGCCCCAGGCTTGTGGGAAGAGAGAGAGTTTAACGACTTCTTCGCCTACGGGTGAGTCCCAAGGGCCAAATGCCACCCTATTTCTTACATAATAGTGCACTACTTTTGGCAAGCTGTGGCCAAACTCTGTGGGCTTGTATGCATCCAGAATGCCACACTATTCCTTATATAGTGCACCACTTTTGGCTAGCTTTGCTTCTAGGGTTTTGTGCTCATTGGAATAGACTTTATCAAAGGATGCAGCTAGCTTAAATATGAGAAGGCCTGGTCACAGGTGAAGGCTAGGGTTAGGGTTATTGTTTAGGATGGTGCTAAATATATTTCTCTAGGATCCCCTCTGGTTCCCCATCCATAGATACATGATACTTCCATACTGTTAAACCAGATGTTTAGTACTTCCAACACATGAGTGATGGCGAGTGATAAAGATACATGCAGTAAATAGAATGGTAGAGAGAGCACGTATACTGGAGCGCTGAAATCAAAAGAACATCTGCCGGACATGGCTTGTCTGTGGCTCTCACCTCACGTCTGGTTTTATTAGAAACCTCTAGACCAGGGCTCTCCAACCCAGTTCCTGGAGAGCTACCCTCCTGTAGGTTTTTGCTCCAACCTCAGTTGTAACTAACCTGATTCAGTTTATCAACCAGCCAATTATTAGAATCAGGTGCACTAGATTAGGGTTGGAGTGAAAACCTTCTGGATGGTAGCTCTCCAAGAACAGGGTAGGAGAGCCCTGCTCTACATACAAACATTCACTCATGCACACACACACACACACACACACACACACACACTTCCCTCTACATCCCAAAACCCACCACCACCAAGCCCCTCTCCTCTCCAGAGCTAACGTTAAAAACAGTTAACATACTTACCCCTCCTAAATGACAAGATCCAGTTGATGTGGACATTGGAGTGCTCCACCTCACCTGTATAGGGGAGTCGGAGTGTGTGCATGAAAGCGAGTGTGTGGCACGTGTCTGTCTATATATCTAGTCTGTTCGTCTTTCTGTCTCGGTGTGTTGCAATACCATTATGATCCTTTGGAGTTTTGATTCGTTTTTAATTTTGGATCATTGTGCGCTTGTTGATATTTACTACATTGATTGATAGGAACAAGGAACATAAGCATTTCGCTGCACCCGCCATAACACCTGCTAAACTGTGTACGCGTACAATAGAATTGAGTTGCTAGCTTGTATTGCTGTATTGTGAATGGATCCATTTGTCTCTTGTTGTCACAGAGTCTGCCATACCACCAGGGGTCCCTACTTTGGGGAAGAGGACGGGAGCGACTATCATTTTGTCACGGAGGAAGACTTTCAGAACATGATTCACATGGTACGTGTTTGAGATTGACTACATTGCAGTGTGATTGCGCAGAATTACTGATCTACAAATCACCTTGCATCCCAAATAACTATCCGTTGTGTGATCAACATTAGTGATTCTGCACCTCACCTTGCTCAAACTGATCCCCTCAAACACACTGATGGTGTGTCAGTCTGGTATTAATTGAAAGTATTTCAATTCGTAAAGATATAATGTTAAGGTAAAACAATCCATGGTTAGCCCTGTCCATGACACCACCACATATTCATCATACTTCAGAATTTAAATAAACAGTATGTTCATCTAGCCAGCAATTTATTTGTGCAAATGTGTGTAGCCTAGACATGACAAGTCTTCTGGTTTGAAGTTTTGTAAGCTCTTCTCTTTTTTAACAATTGTCTTTTAGAGTTATGTCATACTGAGTTATTTGCTACATAAATATATTTCCTTATATCTACAATATTAGACACTTCAAAGCACAAGAGTTATCAAATATTCCCAAAGGAAGAACTCCTAGAAATCCTACACGGGGGGCCTGAGGTACTATAGAGTATGCCTGCCTGCCCGGCCAACTTTCTTTTAACTTGAGGCCCATTCGTTTTTATTTCTAAAGGTGATTATGTAAGTGCCGTGTGACCTTTATAAATAGAGGTCTCTCTCACAGTGATATTTGGAGGGAAACCCTTTGAAGTGGGGATCCTAACCGTGCACACTGTAAAGTCCAGAGGAAGTGTCTCAGGTGAAGTGGGGATCCTAACCGTGCACACTGTAAAGTCCAGAGGAAGTGTCTCAGGTGAAGTGGGGATCCTAACCGTGCACACTGTAAAGTCCAGAGGAAGTGTCTCAGGTGAAGTGGGGATCCTAACCGTGCACACTGTAAAGTCCAGAGGAAGTGTCTCAGGTGAAGTGGGGATCCTAACCGTGCACACTGTAAAGTCCAGAGGAAGTGTCTCAGGTGAAGTGGGGATCCTAACCGTGCACACTGTAAAGTCCAGAGGAAGTGTCTCAGGTGAAGTGGGGATCCTAACCGTGCACACTGTAAAGTCCAGAGGAAGTGTCTCAGGTGAAGTGGGGATCCTAACCGTGCACACTGTAAAGTCCAGAGGAAGTGTCTCAGGTGAAGTGGGGATCCTAACCGTGCACACTGTAAAGTCCAGAGGAAGTGTCTCAGGTGAAGTGGGGATCCTAACCGTGCACACTGTAAAGTCCAGAGGAAGTGTCTCAGGTGAAGTTCTCCAGACTGAAACCCTGATGAAGATGGCTTGCTGTGGAAACCTGGGCAGCTTTTCCTTTTCTTTAGACAGACTCCCTGGATCATTCAGACCACATCAAACCAGTTCAAATGTGGACCCTTCCTCCCTTACCACATACATACAGTGGGGAAAAAAAGTATTTAGTCAGCCACCAATTCTGCAAGTTCTCCCACTTAACAAGATGAGAGAGGCCTGTAATTTTCATCATAGGTACACGTCAACTATGACAGACAAAATGAGAAGAAAAAATCCAGAAAATCATATTGTAGGATTTTTAATGAATTTATTTGCAAATTATGGTGGAAAATAAGTATTTGGTCAATAACAAAATGTTCTCAATACTTTGTTATATACCCTTTGTTGGCAATGACACAGGTCAAACGTTTTCTGTAAGTCTTCACATGGTTTTAACACACTGTTGCTGGTATTTTGGCCCATTCCTCCATGCAGATCTCCTCTAGAGCAGTGATGTTTTGGGGCTGTCACTGGGCAACACGGACTTTCAACTCCCTCCAAAGATTTTCTATGGGGTAGAGATCTGGAGACTGGCTAGGCCACTCCAGGACCTTGAAATGCTTCTTACGAAGCCACTCCTTCGTTGCCCGGGCGGTGTGTTTGGGATCATTGTCATGCTGAAAGACCCAGCCACGTTTCATCTTCAATGCCCTTGCTGATGGAAGGAGGTTTTCACTCAAAATCTCACGATACATGGCCCCATTCATTCTTTCCTTTACACGGATCAGTCGTCCTGGTCCCTTTGCAGAAAAACAGCCCCAAAGCATGATGTTTCCACCCCCATGCTTCACAGTAGGTATGGTGTTCTTTGGATGCAACTCAGCATTCTTTGTCCTCCAAACACGACGAGTTGAGTTTTTACCAAAAAGTTCTATTTTGGTTTCATATGACCATATGACATTCTCCCAATCCTCTTCTGGATCATCCAAATGCACTCTAGCAAACTTCAGACGGGCCTGGACATGTACTGGTTTAAGCAGGGGGACACGTCTGCACTGCAGGATTTGAGTCCCTGGCGGCGTAGTGTGTTACTGATGGTAGGCTTTGTTACTTTGGTCCCAGCTCTCTGCAGGTCATTCACTAGGTCCCCCCATGTGGTTCTGGGATTTTTGCTCACCGTTCTTGTGATCATTTTGACCCCACGGGGTGAGATCTTGCGTGGAGCCCCAGATCGAGGGAGATTATCAGTGGTCTTGTATGTCTTCCATTTCCTAATAATTGCTCCCACAGTTGATTTCTTCAAACCAAGCTGCTTACCTATTGCAGATTCAGTCTTCCCAGCCTGGTGCAGGTCTACAATTTTGTTTCTGGTGTCCTTTGACAGCTCTTTGGTCTTGGCCATAGTGGAGTTTGGAGTGTGACTGTTTGAGGTTGTGGACAGGTGTCTTTATACTGATAACAAGTTCAAACAGGTGCCATTAATACAGGTAACGAGTGGAGGACAGAGGAGCCTCTTAAAGAAGAAGTTACAGGTCTGTGAGAGCCAGAAATCTTGCTTGTTTGTAGGTGACCAAATACTTATTTTCCTCCATAATTTGCAAATAAATTCATAAAAAATCCTACAATGTGATTTTCTGGATAATTTTTCCTCAATTTGTCTGTCATAGTTGACGTGTACCTATGATGAAAATGACAGGCCTCTCTCATCTTTTTAAGTGGGAGAACTTGCACAATTGGTGGCTGACTAAATACTTTTTTCCCCCCCTGTACATGACAGACTCCCTGGATCATTCAGACCACATCAGACCAGTTCTGATGTGGACCCTTCCTCCCTTACCACATACATACATGACATACTCCCTGGATCATTCAGACCACATCAGACCAGTTCCGATGTGGACCCTTCCCCACTTACCACATACAATTCACAGACTCCCTGGATCATTCAGACCACATCAGACCAGTTTTGATGTGGACCCTTCCTCCCTTACCATCTACAGTGGGGAGAACAAGTATTTGATACACTGCCGATTTTGCAGGTTTTCCTACTTACAAAGCATGTAGAGGTCTGTAATTTTTATCATAGGTACACTTCAACTGTGAGAGACGGAATCTAAAACAAAAATCCAGAAAATCACATTGTATGATTTTTAAGTAATTAATTTGCATTTTATTGCATGACATAAGTATTTGATACATCAGAAAAGCAGAACTTAATATTTGGTACAGAAACCTTTGTTTGCAATTACAGAGACCATACGTTTCCTGTAGGTCTTGACCAGGTTTGCACACACTGCAGCAGGGATTTTGGCCCACTCCTCCATACAGACCTTCTCCAGATCCTTCAGGTTTCGGGGCTGTCGCTGGGCAATACGGACTTTCAGCTCTCTCCAAAGATTTTCTATTGGGTTCAGGTCTGGAGACTGGCTAGGCCACTCCAGGACCTTGAGATGCTTCTTACGGAGCCACTCCTTAGTTGCCCTGGCTGTGTGTTTCGGGTCGTTGTCATGCTGGAAGACCCAGCCACGACCCATCTTCAATGCTCTTACTGAGGGAAGGAGGTTGTTGGCCAAGATCTCGCGATACATGGCCCCATCCATCCTCCCCTCAATACGGTGCAGTTGTCCTGTCCCCTTTGCAGAAAAGCATCCCCAAAGAATGATGTTTCCACCTCCACGTTTCACGGTTGGGATGGTGTTCTTGGGGTTGTACTCATCCTTCTTCTTCCTCCAAACACGGCGAGTGGAGTTTAGACCAAAAAGCTCTATTTTTGTCTCATCAGACCACATGACCTTTTCCCATTCCTCTGGATCATCCAGATGGTCATTGGCAAACTTCAGACAGGCCTGGACATGCGCTGGCTTGAGCAGGGGGACCTTGCGTGCGCTGCAGGATTTTAATCCATGACGGCGTAGTGTGTTACTAATGGTTTTCTTTGAGACTGTGGTCCCAGCTCTCTTCAGGTCATTGACCAGGTCCTGCCGTGTAGTTCTGGGCTGATCCCTCACCTTCCTCATGATCATTGATGCCCCACAAGGTGAGATCTTGCATGGAGCCCCAGACCGAGGGTGATTGACCGTCATCTTTAACTTCTTCCATTTTCTAATAATTGCGCCAACAGTTGTTGCCTTCTCACCAAGCTGCTTGCCTATTGTCCTGTAGCCCATCTCAGCCTTGTGCAGGTCTACAATTTTATCCCTGATGTCCTTACACAGCTCTCTGGTCTTGGCCATTGTGGAGAGGTTGGAGTCTGTTTGATTGAGTGTGTGGACAGGTGTCTTTTATACAGGTAAAGAGTTCAAACAGGTGCAGTTAATACAGGTAATGGGTGGAGAACAGGATGGCTTCTTAAAGAAAAACTAACAGGTCTGTGAGAGCCGGAATTCTTACTGGTTGGTAGGTGATCAAATACTTATGTCATGCAATAAAATGCAAATTAATTACTTAAAAATCATACAATGTGATTTTCTGGATTTTTGTTTTAGATTCCGTCTCTCACGGTTGAAGTGTACCTATGATAAAAATTACAGACCTCTACATGCTTTGTAAGTAGGAAAACCTGCAAAATCGGCAGTGTATCAAATACTTGTTCTCCCCACTGTAGATGGATGGGGCCATGTATCGCGAGATCTTGGCCAACAACCTCCTTCCCTCAGTAAGAGCATTGAAGATGGGTCGTGGCTGGGTCTTCCAGCATGACAACGACCCGAAACACACAGCCAGGGCAACTAAGGAGTGGCTCCGTAAGAAGCATCTCAAGGTCCTGGAGTGGCCTAGCCAGTCTCCAGACCTGAACCCAATAGAAAATCTTTGGAGAGAGCTGAAAGTCCGTATTGCCCAGCGACAGCCCCGAAACCTGAAGGATCTGGAGAAGGTCTGTATGGAGGAGTGGGCCAAAATCCCTGCTGCAGTGTGTGCAAACCTGGTCAAGACCTACAGGAAACGTATGATCTCTGTAATTGCAAACAAAGGTTTCTGTACCAAATATTAAGTTCTGCTTTTCTGATGTATCAAATACTTATGTCATGCAATAAAATGCAAATTAATTACTTAAAATCATACAATGTGATTTTCTGGATTTTTGTTTTAGATTCCGTCTCTCACGGTTGAAGTGTACCTATGATAAAAATTACAGACCTCTACATGCTTTGTAAGTAGGGAAAACCTGCAAAATCGGCAGTGTATCAAATACTTGTTCTCCCCACTGTAGATGGATGGGGCCATGTATCGCGAGATCTTGGCCAACAACCTCCTTCCCTCAGTAAGAGCATTGAAGATGGGTCGTGGCTGGGTCTTCCAGCATGACAACGACCCCGAAACACACAGCCAGGGCAACTAAGGAGTGGCTCCGTAAGAAGCATCTCAAGGTCCTGGAGTGGCCTAGCCAGTCTCCAGACCTGAACCCAATAGAAAATCTTTGGAGAGAGCTGAAAGTCCGTATTGCCCAGCGACAGCCCCGAAACCTGAAGGATCTGGAGAAGGTCTGTATGGAGGAGTGGGCCAAAATCCCTGCTGCAGTGTGTGCAAACCTGGTCAAGACCTACAGGAAACGTATGATCTCTGTAATTGCAAACAAAGGTTTCTGTACCAAATATTAAGTTCTGCTTTTCTGATGTATCAAATACTTATGTCATGCAATAAAATGCAAATTAATTACTTAAAAATCATACAATGTGATTTTCTGGATTTTTGTTTTAGATTCCGTCTCTCACAGTTGAAGTGTACCTATGATAAAAATTACAGACCTCTACATGCTTTGTAAGTAGGAAAACCTGCAAAATCGGCAGTGTATCAAATACTTGTTCTCCCCACTGTACATACATCACAGACTCGTATTCCCTACCACACACACACACACACACAGCTCCATCCTGAAAATGTGCCTCAATCAGCAGTCCTTGTGCTTGTTGTATTGTTCCACTCAATAGAGTAACGATAAGGGTGCTTTGTAATTTGGGCCTGATGGTTTCCAACCCTCTAAAAATAGGGGGTGAAGTTAAACCAACTGTAGCACGACAAGGGTCAAGTTCCTGAGGGAGTCTCTCAATAGGCTATCAGTAGGGCACAACTTTTAGCAAAACATCAACTAGAAATGTGATATATATAGAATGTGGACATGAGAGCCTTACCAATTCTATATGTTCAATTTCTATCTGAATATTGGGAAACAGTATAGCCTACCTTGAGAGTAGGTTACAGTCCTCAGAGCTGTCCGTTGGGTCGTAAAGCGTGATGGATCATAACGCTGAGCATACCGGCCCCAGGTGCAAGTAGACGAGGGGTCAAAGGGCGCGGCTGTGTGAACTACAGGGTAGCAGGGGAAGTGATGGTACCTCTGACTGCAGGGTCAGGAGTTCACCTCACAGGTGGGGACATTATAGCTGCGGTTGTTACTCTTCTCTGGACATAGCAGTGGTTGTGTAGGACCCTGTAGGTCAATCAACGACCATGTCCATTTTGGAATATGAATTTGACTCATAACTTTAAGTAAATGTTGCACCCCACGATAGTTGACTGTCCCAACTTACAGCTTTCTGTTAACTTTTGTTCTCTCTCTTTCTGTCTGTCCCCCCCCCCTCTCTGTCTCCCTCTCTCCGTCTGTCTGTCTCTCTCTCTCTCTCTCCTTCTCCCTCTTCTCTCAGGGTAAATTCATCCAGACGATGCAGTATGCGGGCCACTGGTATGGTCTGTCTCGTGAGGCCATAGAAGACGTGGCCAGGGAGGGCCTGGCCTGCTGTGTGCACCTGGAGCTGGAGGTGGGTGTCAACACACACACATTCACATAGCCCAGCAGTATGAAATTGGACACATACGCCCTGATCAACAGAGAACGCCCAGACTTCTTCGACAATGTCATCCCCTGTGGTACGTAGCTGATGATGATGATGCAGACCAGTATATAGAATATAGATATGTTTGGACACACCTACTCATTCAAGGGTTTTTCTTTATTTTTGCTATTTTTTACATTGTAGGATAATAGTGAAGACATCAAAACTATGAAATAACACATATGGAATCATGTAGTAACCGAAAAAGTGTTAAACAAATCAAAACATATTTTATATTTGAGATTCTTCAAATAGCCACCCTTTGCCTTGATGACAGCTTTGCACACTCTTAACAATGTCTACACTGTATTTCTGATCAATTTGATGTTATTTTAATAGACAGAAAAATTGATTTTCTTTTGAAAACAAACATTTGAACGGTAGTGTAAATATAATAGTACTTCAAAGGGAATCTGTCTTCCACTTTGTACCTGGATAACACAGAAACACCCACATTGTCTATCATAGTTTTAATGGTTTCTGTGATGGTTTTCGCTCCATGAACCAACTTTCAAAGTTGACCTGTGCCCTACCAGATAAAGAAACAAAACATGCCTGGCCACAACCAAAGGTGCGATCCTGTAGAAACTAGCTACAACTCACCATGTGGGTTCTGACCCACTATGAAGGAAACTTTACTGTAGATTAACTAACACACTGTAGTCTTCAATCTAATTAAAGTAACTGTCCAGTGAAAATGTAACTTTCAAAAGTTCATGTTCTGTTATCTCTTACCCAAATAATGTTGTTGTCGTATCCTTTATTCGTATGTGTCCAAAGCATAAATTGGAGAAAAAAACACTTTAAAAACCCCACCTCAAACATATATAGCGCAAACAGACCGTTTAAAAAAATGCTTGCTATTTCCTCATAGAACATGATGTCATGTTGGCTCATTGGCTGAGCTGGCCAATCAATCACATTTTTATTTGTCACATGCGCCGAATACAGCAGAAATGCTTACTTACAAGCCCTTAACCAACAATGCAGTTTTATGAAAAATAAGAGTTAAGAAAATATTTACTAAATAAACTAACGTTTAAAAAAATCAAGAGCAACAATAAAATAACAATAACGAGGCTATATACAGGGGGTACCGGTACCGAGTCAATGTGCGGGGGTACAGGTTAGTCGAGGTAATTTAGGTAATATGTACATGTAGGTAGGGGTAAAGTGACTATGCAGTCTACTCGCATGAATATTTTTAATGACCGGTATACGCCCACACCATTCCAACACAGGAAAGCTGCTTTTTAACATACTTCATTACCATTTGTTGGAAGGAAAAGTATTTCACTCATATTGTAATTCATTATAGGTCATATTTCATAGAAATCTGGAAACAATGCACAGTTACTTTAGGAGATGCATTTAAAGCACATTAAGTGTCCAGCGAGGGAAATTTACTTGCAGCTAGCGACTGGAACTAGCTGCAAAAAACACTCAAATTGGACAGTTTTATCTCTATCTCTACATTCAAAGACTCAATCATGGACACTCTTACTGACAGTTGTGGCTGCTTCGCGTGATGTATTGTTGTCTCTACCTTCTTTCCATTTGTGCTGTTGTCTGTGCCCAACAATGTTTGTACCATGTTTGTGCTGCAACCATGTTGTTCTGCTGCCATGTTGTGTTGCTACCATGTTGTTGTCATGTTGTGTTGCTACCATGCTGTGTTGTCTTAGGTCTCTCTTTATGTAGTGTTGTGGTGTCTCGCTTGTCATGTGTTTTGTCCTACATTATAATTTTTTCCCCAGCCCCCGTCCCCGCAGGAGGCCTTTTGCCTCTTGGTAGGCCGTCATTGTAAATAAGAATGTGTTCTTAACTGACTTGCCTAGTTAAATAAAGGTTAAATAAAAAATACATGAAATAAAAACGTGCGTACATGTTTATCATATCCCTGTGAAGGATCTCAGACATGCTGAGAGGTTGCTAATGAACTGAAGCACGAGTTTATCACATTTTCATATTTAATTTATTCTGTGCGATCTGTTTATAAGCAACTCATTAAAGTGGAACTGACAGCATTTTAACAACATGAAATCTTATTAAAATCTGATCATATACACCCCCAGGAAGAATATGACTCTTTTTTTTCTTTTTTTTTGACAAGCCAGCACTTAGATATGGTCATTTTAGTATAGTAAGGTATTTGTGAAAATTCTAGAGCAATATAGAGTGGGAAAGCTGCGTGCGTTTGGACAATTTGAATAGACACTGCAGTAAATAAAACCTAATAAAAACATCTGTCTTGTCCAGGACTGGAGTCTGCAGACAGGTGTGCCATAGCTAATCAGAGCTACATGCAAATATGCAAATAAGCCATTTGCCACATGGGCCTGCCATCATTCACTTTGAACTGGACTGTGTTTACAGGCAATAGCAACAGCACAACTTTAGATAATTAGAAGGCATTCGCCAAAAAATACACCTGAATGGATTTCTGCAAATATGTAAATACCACGGGAGTCCTCTTACATTTGGATACATCATGGTGTTATTGATCAAACAACCATGAAAGGGTATGCTATCTCTCCCTCAGTTATGCACATCAACAACTAATGTTTTAGCCAGATAAGCTAAAATCTAACGAGGAAACATTAGATAAACCCTCTCAAACCTTTTCAGCTAGTTGGCCGTGAAAATTGCACTGAGAAAAGTTGGGATTAGTAGCCTGCTCGTCCTTCTGCAGCTTGCCTGCCAATGCATGCTTGTCCCAACCCACGTTTTGACAACTGAATGGGAACTTCCCTGCCTGCCCTCCCATTTGTTTGATGCTAAAATACATTTGATTGACAACTAAGGGTACGGTCATAAATTGCCTCCAGTGTGTCAGAGTGAGCTCTGGGTCGTTCCTAAATTCAGAGTGCACACTGCAGTCTTAACACAGGAAGCTCTGGCCGAGGAGTAGTGTTGAACCAAACGTTCCTCAGAACAGCAGTCAAGCACCCAAGCTAACTGGCTAAAGTTTGTTAGCTACTTCCAGACACAAATGATAGAACACCTCACTGGTTAGGAGCTGGTTAGGCTGTTTACGTTATCTAGAGCGTTAGTGACTAACTGTGCTGCTGGCAACAATGTAATTACTTTTTTTTGCCGACACTGGTCATATTCAGTGGGTGTTGCGCTTTCACAAATTCTTCAGGTATTCTGCGCTCTGGCACACTCAGACGACTGCTCTGAAATCGCAGTAGATAGCCAGAGTGAATTTCTGAACGCAAGAGATATGCTGACTGGATAATGGTCATTCAAGTTCAGCATAGCTAGATAGATAGCTAGCTAGCAAAGCAATTAACATTAACATTTCTTGCTAGCTAACCAAATGACACCTGCATCTCTAGCTGTTGCCACCGAAAAATGAAATGAGGGGGGAAAAGTAGGTCACTCACCCACTCTTTCAATGACATGACATCCTCCCAGCAGCTATCTAGCTAACGTTAGGCTCCGTGTTTTTAGCTTGATAAATAAATAGTTACATAAATAGATACGCTAGCCTATTAGCCACGTTATGACTGACTTGTGATCAGTTTGATTGTATTGAAATTCCCAGCCTTAGTTACATTCGTCCGTTTTTGTCCAAAATATTGAGTCATTGAAACTAAAACAGTGCCTCCCGAATGGGTGGAGGCAGCAAACAATGTACCAGGCCAGCTGTGATTTACATCCTGATAGCAATATTTTTTGGACTACCAAGAAATGTATTGGTGAATTTATTTTAATCATGTATTGAACTTCATCCATCTATTCTGCAAACAATGTCTTACTGTACGTCATGGAATTTTGAGTCAAATATAACCTATTTTTAAAACTTCTTATAAAGTTGGTTTTGTAGCATAAACTGTGAACGCTTTCAGTTCCACTTTAAATTACAGTCATCATTCTGATCTACTATAGTGTACATCTTTTACATTTAATCTGTTCCATTATTGTATTTGTCATACTACCGTGAGTGTGTGTGGACACGACAGGGATGTGAAGAAAGATAAGCAGACTTGCTGTACTAATGTATGAAGATTATTTTAATACTGTGTGTGCATGCGTGTGTGCATGTGTGTGTATGCATGGGTGTGTGTGTGTGTTCAGATGAACTAGTGGAGGCCTACAGGACCTTGAGGCAGGTGGTGAAGGAGTATCTGGGAGTGGAGGAGCAGAGAGGAGAGGACCAGAGCACCACAGACACCCTAGACAACACCTCTACAGGTGTGTGTGTGTGTGTGTGTGTGTGTGTGTGTGTGTGTGTGTGTGTGCATTACAGCACATAGACACTACATTTCCAAAAGTATATGGACACCTGCTCGTCGAACATCTCATTCCAAAATCATGGGCATTAAATATGGCGTTGGTCCCCCCTTTGCTGCTATAACAGCCTCCAATCTTCTGGGAAGGCTTTCCACTAGAAGGGGACTTGCTTCCATTCAGCCACAAGAGCATTAGTGAGGTCAGGCACTGATGTTGGGCGATTAGGCCTTGCTCCAGTTCATCCCAAAGGGTTGAAGTCTGGGCTCTGTGCAGGCCAGTCAAGTTCTTCCACACCGATCTCAACAAACCATTTCTGTATGGTCCTCGCTTTGTGCACAGGGGCATTGTCATGCTGAAACAGGAAAGGTCCTTCCCCAAACGCTGTAGCGTTATGATTTCCCTTTACTGGAACTAAGGGGCCTAGCCTGAACCAAGAAAAACAGCCCCAGACCATTAATCCGCCACCAAACTTTACAGTTGGCACTATGCATTGGGACAGGTAGCGTTCTCCTGTCATCCGCCAAACCCAGATTTGTCCGTCTGACTGCCAGATGGTGAAGCGTGATTCATCACCCCAGAGAACGCGTTTCCACTGGCGGCAAGCTTTACACCACTCCAGCCGAAGCTTGGCATTGCGTATGGTGAACTTAGGCTTGTGGAAGCAGTTCTTGTGCTGACATTGCTTCCAGAGGCAGTTTGGAACTTGGTAGTGATTGTTGCAACCGAGGACAGACTATTTTTACTCTGCGGTCCCGTTCTGTGAGCTTGTGTGGCCTACCACTTCGCGGCTGAGCCGTTGTTGCTCCTAGATGTTTCCACTTCACAATAACAGCACTTACAGTTGACCGAGGCAGCTCTAGCAGGGCAGACATTTGATGAACTGACTTGTTGGAAAGATGGCATCCTATGACAGTGCCACGATGAAAGTCACTGAGCTCTTCAGTAAGGCCATTCTACAGCCAATGTGTGTCTATGGAGATTGCATGGCTGTGTGCTCGATTTTATACACCTGTCAGCAACGGGTGTGGCTGAAATAGCCAAATCCACTAATTTGAAGGGGTGTCCATATACTTTTGTGTGTATATATAGTGTATGTGCTGCCAAGTATGTCATTAATGTCTGTGACAGAGTTGAAGAGGGACTCCTTAGTGGACGAGGCGCCCCCAGCCCCCTCCACCAGGCCAGAGACAGCCTTTAAGTCCCACTCCGCTCCATACATGGACCCCTCGGACCACAACTGTAGGAACTACTACAGCAAGGTCCAGACCCAGCTTACCCCACAGAAGACCTCGGCAGTGATTCACAACACACACACACGTCAGTAGTCACCAACCCTGCTCCTGGACAACTATGGTATTCAGGCTTTTGTTTCAGCCCAGCACTAATTTGTCTGATTCAACCAATCAAGGTCTTGGTGAGCAGTTGATTAGTTGGATCTGACTGATCCAGCCCTGAGGAACCAGGTGTGTACACTCTCTGGCCAAACAGTGACATTGATTAATCAACGTAGTGCCAGGAAGAAAGAGAAAACAGCTGGACTGTAGACATGGAGGACAGGAGTCAGGCACCTAGGGTCACAAAGGCAGGGTGTATTACCGGTAGTTTGGCAACACTAGGTGAACCCCCGAGACTGCCTTGTGCTATTGATCACAATGATCTAGATCAGGGTTATTCAACTCTTACCCTACGAGGTCCAGAGCCTGCTGGTTTTCTGTTCTACCTGATAATTAATTGCACACACCTGGTGTCCCAGGTCTAAATCAGTCCCTGATTAGAGAGGAACAATGAAAAACTGCAGTGGAACTGTCTTCGAGGTCCAGAGTTGAGTTTGAGGGATCTAGATCAATCATCATTATTCATCCACGCCAGTATCATGTTTGAATACTTTATCTCTCTCTCTGGGCCGTAGGAGCTGGCCTCCATCCACAGACACAGCATCATGTTTAAATACTTTATCTCTCTCTCTGGGCCGTAGGAGCTGGCCTCCATCCACAGACACAGCATCATGTTTAAATACTTTATCTCTCTCTCTGGGCCGTAGGAGCTGGCCTCCATCCACAGACGGCAGCAGCTGGTCAGAGAGGCTCTGATGGGGAAGAGTCCCAGAGCCTACACCCAGCTCTTCAAGAGGTACACTATACCCTACCACTCAAGCTTGATTGGAGTGTACACTTCAAATCAACAGCCTCCCCTGTTGTCCTGATTGGCCACATTTGACCCTGATGTTGAAGTGGCAGGTTACAAGGTCATGTGGTAGAATGGTGTTGTATTGTATGCCAACAGCAGAGGGAGCTAGAGAGGTCAAGGTGAAAAGTGTGTGTGTTTGCGTGTGTGTGTTCGTGCCTGCATGCGTGTGTGTGTGGCCTCTCAGTTAGGACCCTAGGTTCTTCAAAGACTGATCCAGTAAGTCATTGTACAACTCTGTTCACCAAATACCAGTGCTGTAGATTTAGCCAGTCAGCCATCTCCTCTCATGTTCCGACCCAGAGCTATTCTCTCTCTGGTGGACCTGCTCTCCAATGGACTGGACCTGAACTCATATGGCTTGGTAATCAGCTCTAACCACCCACAAGGCTGTGTGTGTTTTTGTGTTTGTGTGTGTGTGTGTGGTGTAGTAAAGTTCACCCACGCTGCCATTCATACTCTAGCTGACAGGAGATATACTGTATGTCAAGTTCTGCATAATGTCTCATCATGTTTTACTGAGACTGTGTTTTCAGATGCATATTGGGTAGGATGGTCACCTTCAGAACAATACCAACTGTGTGTGTTTTATATTTCATGTGTGAGAAACGCATACAAACATCTCTTGAGATTAAAGGTAGTTAGCGATGCACTGTGTAAACAGCAATATCAGGCCGACTTCTGCAACGACTAAGAGTATGAATCACAAGGCTCCATAGCTATCAGGTTGCGTGAAGCGCACCTGTGCACATGCACAGATATTTTCTCTGAGTGCTACGTCTTGCATCGCGCTCAGCTGCAATATCCTGCTGCTCCTGGCAACCTCATCGCTGAGACTCAGTTTAAAGTGCTAGATTTCATATCAGATGTTGTTTAGGTAGAACAAAGCTCTGCATGTCACCAATGTGTTGCAGCTGCAGTCTCTTATCAAGCTAGTGACGCTATCATATTATGACATGTTATGTTATGTAAGTCGCTCTGGATAAGAGCATCTGCTAAATGATGTAAATGTTATGTGTAGGATTTATGTGTGTGTGTCTCCCAGGTGTGTTCACACAGCTCCATCATCATTGGCCTCTCAGATGCAAGGGGACCCCGCCCTCTCATCCCCCATGATGCCTAGAGCCAGCCATGCCGGACAACACAACCACTCAGAGAATAACAGGTCTATACCCAACACACACACACCCTATTATAGACTGAACTTTTATAGTCTCAACTATATCCGCTACTGTTGTTTTTATACAGTAAAGTCCCCTAGGAGACTGTCTAGCATCACCATTAACACAGCTTATGACTTACACCGTGAAATATGCATTTATATGTATACAGCATGTCTGAGAGCTGAAGGTCTTTTATTAACATTGAACCAACAGGGAGTGTAGATTTAAGGGAGGAAGTCCCTCACATGAGCAAATTACTGCCACTAAGCGATATTATTACTTATTTTCTTGTGACATGTGTTGTTATGCTTCTGATTTAGTTGTAATAGCTGTGCCATTCCAGCAACTCTATTTTACTGAATAACTTCTTTAATAGATCTTTCTAAAATCGTCCTTTGTTGGCTTTGGATTTAAAATATAGGCGTGGGAGGTGTTTTAGAATGTTCTTGGTTAGTCAGTTATTCAGAGCAACCAATCCATTAAAAACTACGATGTTCAAGAGAATGATGTCTGAACTATCCCAAGGCATAGTCCATGGAATGACATACCTAATGACATACCTATGACCTCAATTAAATGGCACAAATTTAGCCCAGTTTTCATGACTATAAAAGATCCCAAAGTCTGCATGCTTATGCCAATTTGCCTTCAACACAGAATGTCTGATACCACCTGTATGGGATATGTTTTACATGTCTCTCTCTATGTGACATATTTGACGGAAGTGTGTCTTATCGCTGATGGCACTTTCCATCACTTTCCCTCCTCTTCAAGTGTCTGGTTTCACAATATAATATGTTCCTGACAGCCCTATGAGAAGGAGGGGTTGTGTCAGTATTAGACTGGGACAGAGCCAACCTGCCAATGAGACTTTAATACTGTGTGTCAGGTTTCTACCAGTCTGTCTACTGTAACAGTAATGTACATATACACACTTGGCAGCTCCATTGCTTTCTCAATTTCATTCGTTATTTCTCTGTCTCCCTCCCTCTCTCTCTCGCTGTCTGTCACTCTCTTCCTATCTGTCTCTCTCTCTCACTTTCTCTCCTTTATTGTATTCCTTGTAATCCCCCTGGTTTCCTCTCTCACCACATCCTTTATTTTTCTCCTCCATCTTGTCCTCTCTTGTATTCTCCTTTTCTGTCTGTCTGTTTGTCTCTCTCTGTCTTCCCCTGTCTCTCTCTCTCTGTCTTCCCCTCTCTCTCTCTTTCTGTCTCCCCCTCTCGCTCTCTCTGTCTTCCCCTGTCTCTCTCTCTCTGTCTTCCCCTGTCTCTCTCTCTCTGTCTTCCCCTGTCTCTCTCTCTGTCTTCCCCTCTCTCTCTGTCTTTCCCTGTCTCTCTCTCTGTCTTCCCCTGTTTCTCTCTCTCTCTGTCTTCCCCTGTCTCTCTCTCTCTCTCTCTCTCTCTCTCTCTGTCTTCCCCTGTCTCTCTCTCTCTGTCTTCCCCTGTCTCTCTCTCTCTGTCTTCCCCTGTCTCTCTCTCTCTGTCTTCCCCTGTCTCTCTCTCTCTGTCTTCCCCTGTCTCTCTCTCTCTGTCTTCCCCTGTCTCTCTCTCTGTCTTCCCATGTATCTCTCTCTGTCTTCCCATGTATATCTCTCTCTCTGTCTTCCCCCTCTCTCTCTCTCTCTCTCTCTCTCTGTCTTTCCCTGTCTCTCTCTCTGTCTTCCCCTGTTTCTCTCTCTCTGTCTTCCCCTGTCTCTCTGTCTTCCCACGTCTCTCTGTCTTCTCCTGTCTCTCTCTCTGTCTTCCCCTGTCTCTCTCTCTGTCTTCCCATGTATCTCTCTCTTTGTCTTCCCCTCTCTCTCTGTCTTTCCCTGTCTCTCTCTCTGTCTTCCCCTGTTTCTCTCTCTCTGTCTTCCCCTGTCTCTCTGTCTTCCCACGTCTCTCTGTCTTCTCCTGTCTCTCTCTCTGTCTTCCCCTGTCTCTCTCTCTGTCTTCCCATGTCTCTCTGTCTTCCCCTGTCTCTCTCTCTCTGTCTTTCCCTGTCTCTCTCTCTCTCTGTCTTCCCCTGTCTCTCTCTCTGTCTTCCCATGTATCTCTCTCTGTCTTCCCATGTATCTCTCTCTCTCTCTCTGTCTTCCCCCCTCTCTCTCTCTCTCTCTGTCTTTCCCTGTCTCTCTCTCTGTCTTCCCCTGTTTCTCTCTCTCTGTCTTCCCCTGTCTCTCTCTCTGTCTTCCCCTGTCTCTCTCTCTCTCTCTGTCTTCCCCTGTCTCTCTCTCTCTCTCTGTCTTCCCCACGTCTCTCTGTCTTCTCCTGTCTCTCTCTCTCTGTCTTCCCCTGTCTCTCTCTCTGTCTTCCCCTCTCTCTCTGTCTTCCCCTGTCTCTATCTCTGTCTTCCCCTGTCTCTCTCTCTCTGTCTTCCCCTGTCTCTCTCCTGTCTCTCTCTCTCTGTCTTCCCTGTCTCTCTCTCTCTCTCTCTCTCTCTCTCTCTCTCTCTCTCTCTCTCTCTCTCTCTCTCTCTCTCTCTCTCTCTGTGTCTTCCATGTATCTCTCTCTCTCTGTCTTCCCCCTCTCTGTCTCTGTCTTCCCCTCTCTGTCTCTGTCTTCCACTGTCTCTCTCTGTCTTCCCCTGTCTCTCTCTCTCTCTTTCTTCACATCTCTGTCTCTGTCTTCACCTGTCTCTCTCTCTGTCTTCCCCTGTCTCTCTCTCTCTCTGTCTTCCCCTGTCTCTCTCTCTCTCTGTCTTCCCCGGTCTCTCTCTCTCTGTCTTCCCCAGTATCTCTCTCTCTGTCTTCCCCTGTCTCTCTCTCTCTGTCTTCCCCTGTCTCTCTCTCTCTCTTACTTCACATATCTGTCTCTGTCTTCCCCTGTCTCTTTCTCTGTCTTCCCCTGTCTCTCTCTCTGTCTTCCCCCCCTCTCTCTGTCTTCCCCTCTCTCTCTCTGTCTTCCCCTGTCTCTCTCTCTCTCTTTCTTCACATCTCTGTCTCTGTCTTCCCCTGTCTCTCTCTGTCTTCCCCTGTCTCTCTCTCTGTCTCTCTCTCTCTGTCTTCCCCTGTCTCTCTCCTGTCTCTCTCTCTCTGTCTTCCCCTGTCTCTCTCTCTCTCTCTCTCTCTCTCTCTCTCTCTCTCTCTCTCTCTCTGTCTTCCATGTATCTCTCTCTCTGTGTCTTCCCCCTCTCTGTCTATGTCTTCCCCTCTCTGTCTCTGTCTTCCACTGTCTCTCTCTGTCTTCCCCTGTCTCTCTCTCTCTCTTTCTTCACATCTCTGTCTCTGTCTTCCCCTGTCTCTCTCTCTGTCTTCCCCTGTCTCTCTCTCTCTGTCTTCCCCTGTCTCTCTCTCTCTGTCTTCCCCTGTCTCTCTCTCTCTGTCTTCCCCTGTCTCTCTCTCTGTCTTCCCCTGTCTCTCTCTCTCTTTCTTCACATCTCTGTCTCTGTCTTCCCCTGTCTCTCTCTCTGTCTTCCCCTGTCTCTCTCTCTCTCTCTGTCTTCCCCTCTCTGTCTCTGTCTTTCCGAGTCTCTCTCTCTGTCTTCCCCTGTCTCTCTCTCTCTGTCTTCCCCTGTCTCTCTCTCTGTCTTCCCCTGTCTCTCTCTCTGTCTTCCCCTGTCTCTCTCTCTGTCTTCCCCTGTCTCTCTCTGTCTTCCACTGTCTCTCTCTCTCTGTCTTCCCCTGTCTCTCTCTCTCTCTCTCTGTCTTCCATGTATCTCTCTGTCTTCCCCCTCTCTGTCTCTGTCTTCCCCTCTCTGTCTCTGTCTTCCCCTGTCTCTCTCTGTCTTCCCCTGTCTCTCTCTCTCTCTTTCTTCACATCTCTGTCTTCCCCTGTCTCTCTCTCTGTCTTCCCCTGTCTCTCTCTCTCTGTCTTCCCCTGTCTCGCTCTCTCTGTCTCCCCTGTCTCTCTCTCTCTCTGTCTTCCCCTGTCTCTCTCTCTGTCTTCCCATGTATCTCTCTCTGTCTTCCCATGTATCTCTCTCTCTCTCTGTCTTCCCCCCCTCTCTCTCTCTCTCTGTCTTCCCCTGTCTCTCTCTCTGTCTTCCCCTGTCTCTCTCTCTCTCTCTCTCTGTCTTCCCCTGTCTCTCTCTCTGTCTCTCCTGTCTCTCTCTCTGTCTTCCCCTGTTTCTCTCTCTGTCTTCCATGTATCTCTCTCTCTCTTTCTTCACATCTCTGTCTCTGTCTTCCCCTGTCTCTCTCTCTCTGTCTTCCCCTGTCTCTCTCTCTGTCTTCCCCTGTCTCTCTCTTTCTGTCTCCCCTGTCTCTCTCTCTGTCTTCCCATGTATCTCTCTCTCTGTCTTCCCATGTATCTCTCTCTCTCTGTCTTCCCATGTATCTCTCTCTGTCTCTGTCTTCCCCCTCTCTCTGTCTTCCCCGGTCTCTCGCTCTCTGTCTTCCCCTGTCTCTCTCTCTCTGTCTTCCCCTGTCTCTCTGTCTTCCCCTGTCTCTGTCTCTCCTGTCTCTCTTTCTCTGTCTTCCCCTGTCTCTCTCTCTGTCTCTCCTGTCTCTCTCTCTCTGTCTTCCCCTGTCTCTCCCTCTCTGTCTTCCCATGTCTCTCTCTCTCTCTCTCTGTCTTCCCCTGTCTCTCTCTCTCTGTCTTCCCCTGTCTCTCTCTCTCTGTCTTCCCCTGTCTCTCTGTCTTCCCCTGTCTCTCTCTCTCTCTGTCTTCCCCCCCTCTCTCTCTCTCTCTCTCTCTCTCTCTCTCTCTCTCTGTCTTCCCCTGTCTCTCTCTCTCGATGTCTTCCCCTGTCTCTCTCTCTCTGTCTTCCCCTGTCTCTCTCTCTCTGTCTCTCCTGTCTCTCTCTCTCTGTCTTCCCATGTATCTCTCTCTCTCTCTGTCTTCCCCTGTCTCTCTTTCTCTGTCTCTCCTGTCTCTCTCTCTGTCTTCCCCTGTCTCTCTCTCTGTCTTCCCATGTATCTCTCTCTCTGTCTTCCCCTGTCTCTCGCTCTCTGTCTTCCCCTGTCTCTCGCTCTCTGTCTTCCCCTGTCTCTCTCTCTCTGTCTTCCCCTGTCTCTCGCTCTCTGTCTTCCCCTGTCTCTCGCTCTCTGTCTTCCCCTGTCTCTCGCTCTCTGTCTTCCCCTGTCTCTCGCTCTCTGTCTTCCCCTGTCTCTCTCTCTCTGTCTTCCCCTGTCTCTCTCTCTCTGTCTTCCCCTGTCTCTCTCTCTCTGTCTTCCCCTGTCTCTCTGTCTTCCCCTGTCTCTCTCTCTCTCTGTCTTCCCCTGTCTCTCTCTCTCTCTCTGTCTTCCCCTGTCTCTCTCTCTCTCTCTGTCTTCCCCTGTCTCTCTCTCTCTCTCTGTCTTCACTTGTCTCTCTCTCTCTGTCTTCACTTGTCTCTCTCTCTCTGTCTTCCCCTGTCTCTCTCTCTCTGTCTTCCCCTGATTCTCTCTCTCCCCTGGTATCAGCTCTGATGACTCCCGTGCTAGTTCTGGCCTGTCCATTCCCAGCTCAGCAGGGGCCTTCTTGGAGACAGCGGGGCCAGTGGGGTGTTCAGACCTGGGCTTGGACACCACCGTGGAGCCCCTGGATGTCTCCTTTCTGGGACACAACCTGGACATGCTCAAAGGTGACTAACCCTCGCTCCATCACCTCTCATTTTTTGACCAATGACTGGCTCCCTGTCTCTGTATCTCTCTCTGTCTCTGCCTTTCTTCATGTCTCTCTCTCTAGCAGGTGGACATTATGTGATGACGCTTATTGGGACTGGTGCTGATACATTCCTCTACCTCACAGAACTGTGTTGGCTAGTCATACATTTTCCATACTTTCTAGTGTGATTATCTTGTTCTAGATCAAATGTATGATAATCTATGTCTCCTCCCTAGATATACTGGTTATGGATCCTCTTTATTTATGAAAAGCACACATCTTTCAGAGTATTAGTAACTCATTGGTTGTGTACTTGTTTCTCCCCCAGATCAAGTAGAATCGGGCCACACTCCTGACGCCCCTCGCCCCGGCTCCGAGCTTCTCTCTCCGGGCACCACCGTCACCACAGCACGCCCAGGCTCCAACGCCAAACCCATCCTACCACCTATCCCGTCCGGACGCAAGACCCCCTGCCCCGGACCCAGCCCTAGCCCCAGACCCTGAGACAAGAGGGAGAGGAGGAGAGGTACAGCAGAGAGGGAGGGGAGGAGTGAAGAGGTACAGGAGAGAGGGAGGGACAAGTAGATGCTCTAAGAGTTGAAAGGTCACACATGTTCACCTGACTTTTCTGAATAAAGACGTACCTGTGTGTTAGCTGGCAGAGTCTAGATGGGGTTATTCATTCACTAATAATATAGTCACAGGATGTAAGGACATTACACCAAATATAATTATTCTCTGCTTTCAACCTGACTCAAACCGAAACATACATTATAATACATTTAGTCAATGGCATGTGCCAAACTCTTGACTTCTCAGTCTTGGCACATGCTATTGACTACATCATCTATTGTTGTTGCTATAACCTGTACTGCAATGCAGAAAGATATCCTGGACAGTCACTCATAAATAAAGATGATTACAGTATAATAAGAGAGATAATTGGAGCCGAAGGGTGAGTTATCTGTGTGCTCTGTTGTAGGGCAGGGCTGGGGTATCTACTGTATAAGGTACCTTAAGGTTCCCACTGTACTAGAGAGCTGATTCACCTAACCTAACCTAGCCATGCTTAGATGCAGTCAATGCTGGGTGTTTCCACACACACACACACACACACACCAAAGGGGTCTTTCCTTCATATTATCTCTTAGCCCTTTATCTAGGATCACCACATGCAGAGTAGTGATATAACAATATCATTTCCTTGATATAGTATCATTTCCCCTGATGCAGGGATGATTATGACTGACTGTGTAATAATCTCATCAAATTTAATATGCTGCTGTTATCTGGTCTTTTATGTGTCTGTTGTCAGGGCGATAAACAGTTCATCACTGACTCTATATATCCTCTTTTATTATAATAAATTAGACAACATTTGAGAAGAGAGAGACAGGTGTTAAACTGCAAACTGTCAAATCTTGTATGTATACTTTTCTCTTAGCTGGATCTTTATTCCTTTCCTTCTGTGTGTGTGTGTATGGTGTGTGTGTGTGTGTGTGTGTGTGTGTGTGTGTGTGTGTGTGTGAGTGCGTGTGCGTGCTGCGTATACACACACACACCTGGCCATCCATGTGGTCCTCTGTAGCTCAGCTGGTAGAGCACGGCGCTTGTAACGCCAAGGTAGTGGGTTCGATCCCCGGGACCACCCATACACAAAAATGTATGCACGCATGACTGTAAGTCGCTTTGGATAAAAGCGTCTGCTAAATGGCATATTATATTATTATTATATCCATCACTGTGTTTCCAGATGTTGCAACCTTCTAATAATTCAGAGGCAGTTTCAGACAAGACAGCCTCAGCCACAATGCCTCAGGCCCCCGGGCCTATAACCTACTTAAAGAGACCGTCTTCACTCCCAGCTCTCCCTAAACCAACACATGATCTTCCTCTTTTGAAGTGCACAACACACCACACCATATCAAATCAAATCAAATAAAATTTTATTGGTCACATGCGCCGAATACAACAGGTGCAGACATCACAGTGAAATGCTTACTTACAGCCCTTAACCAACAGTGCATTTATTTTTTACAAAAAAAGTAAAAATAAAACAACAACAAAAAAAGTGTTGAGAGAAAAAAGAGCAGAAGTAAAATAAAGTGACAGTAGGGAGGCTATATATACAGGGGGTACCGTTGCGAGAGTCAATGTGAGGGGGCACCGGCTAGTTGAGGTAATATGTACATGTGGGTAGAGTTAAAGTGACTATGCATAAATAATTAACAGAGTAGCAGCAGCGTAAAAGGATGGGGTGGGGGGCAGTGCAAATAGTCCGGGTAGCCATGATTAGCTGTTCAGGAGTCTTATGGCTTGGGGGTAGAAGCTGTTGAGAAGTCTTTTGGACCTAGACTTGGCACTCCGGTACCGCTTGCCGTGCGGTAGCAGAGAGAACAGTCTATGACTAGGGTGGCTGGAGTCTTTGACAATTTTGAGGGCCTTCCTCTGACACCGCCTGGTATAGAGGTCCTGGATGGCAGGAAGCTTGGCCCCAGTGATGTACTGGGCCGTACGCACTACCCTCTGTAGTGCCTTGCGGTCGGAGGCCAAGCAGTTGCCATACCAGGCGGTGATGCAACCAGTCAGGATGCTCTCGATGGTGCAGCTGTAGAATTTTTTTGAGGATCTGAGGACCCATGCCAGGAATATCTCCTGAGGGGGAATAGGCTTTGTCGTGCCCTCTTCACGACTGTCTTGGTGTGTTTGGACCATGATAGTTCGTTGGTGATGTGGACACCAAGGAACTTGAAGCTCTCAACCTGTTCCACTACAGCCCCGTCGATGAGAATGGGGGCGTGCTCAGTCCTCTTTTTTTTCCTGTAGTCCACAATCATCTCCTTTGTCTTGGTCACGTTGAGGGAGAGGTTGTTGTCCTGGCACCACACGGCCAGGTCTCTGACCTCCTCCCTATAGGCTGTCTCATCGTTGTCGGTGATCAGGCCTACCACTGTTGTGTCGTCGGCAAACTTAATGATGGTGTTGGAGTCGTGCCTGGCCATGCAGTCATGGGTGAACAGAGACTACAGGAGGGGACTGAGCACGCACCCCTGAGGGGCCCCGTGTTGAGGATCAGTGTGGCAGATGTGTTGTTACCTACCCTTACCACCTGGGGCGGCCCGTCCAGGAAGTCCAGGATCCAGTTGCAGAGGGAGGTGTTTAGTCCCAGGATCCTTAGCTTAGTGATGAGCTTAGAGGGCACTATGGTGTTGAATGCTGAGCTGTAGTCAATTAATAGCATTCTCACGTAGGTGTTCCTCTTGTCCAGGTGGGAAAGGGCAGTGTGGAGTGCAATAGAGATTGCATCATCTGTGGTTCTGTTGGGGCGGTATGCAAATTGGAGTGGGTCCAGGGTTTCTGGGATAATGCTGTTGATGTGAGCCATGACCAGCCTTTCAAAGCACTTCATGGCTACAGACGTCAGTGCTACGGGTCGGTAGTCATTTAGGCAGGTTATCTTAGAGGCCTTGGGCACGGGGACTATGGTGGTCCGCTTGAAACATGTTGGTATTACAGACTCAGTCAGGGACATGTTGAAAATGTCAGTGAAGACACTTGCCAGTTGGTCAGCACATGCTCGGAGTACACGTCCTGGTAATCCGTCTGGCCCTGCGGCCTTGTGAATGTTGACCTGCTTAAAAGTCTTACTCACATCGGCTACGGAGAGCGTGATCACATAGTCATCCGGAACAGCTGGTGCTCTCATGCATGCTTCAGTGTTGCTTGCCTCGAAGCGAGCATAGAAGTGGTTTAGCTCGTCTGGTAGGCTTGTGTCACTGGGCAGCTCGCGGCTGTGCTTCCCTTTGTAGTCTGTGATAGTTTTCCAAGCCCTGCCACATCCGGCGAGTGTCAGAGCCAGTGTAGTACAATTCAATCTTAGTCCTGTATTGACTCTTTGCCTGTTTGATGGTTCGTCGGAGGTCATAGCGGGATTTCTTATAAGCGTCCGGGTTAGAGTCCCGTTCCTTGAAAGCGGCAGCTCTACCCTTTAGCTCAGTGCGGATGTTTCCTGTAATCCATGGCTTCTGGTTGGGGGTATGTACGATACGGTCACTGTGGGGACGACATCATCGATGCACTTATTGATGAAGCCAGTGACTGATGTGGTGTACTCCTCAATGCTGTCTGAAGAATCCCCGGAACATGTTCCAGTCTGTGCTAGCAAAACAGTCCTGTAGCTTAGCATCTGCGTCATCTGACCACTTTTTTATTAACCGAGTCACTGGTGCTTCCTGCTTTAGTTTTTGCTTATAAGCAGGAATCAGGAGGATAGAGTTATGGTCAGATTTGCCAAATGGAGGGCGAGGGAGAGCTTTGTATGCGTCTCTGTGTGTGGAGTTAAGGTGGTCTAGAGTTTTTTTTCCTCTGGTTGCACATTTAACATGCTGGTAGAAATTAGGTAGAACGGATTTATTTTTCCCTGCATTAAAGTCCCCGGCCACTAGGAGCGCTGCATCTGGATGAGCGTTTTCCTGTTGATTAATGGCCTTGTACAACTCATTCAGTGCAATCTTAATGCCAGCATTGGTTTGTGGTGGTAAATAGACAGCTATGAAAAATATAGATGAAAACTCTCTTGGTAAATAGTGTGGTCTACAGCTTATCATAAGATACTCTACCTCAGGCGAGCAAAACCTCGAGACTTCCTTAGTATTTGATTTTGTGCACCAGCTGTTGTTTACAAATATACACAGACCGCCACCCCTTGTCTTACCGGAGTCAGACGTTCTATCCTGCCGATGTAGCGTATAGCCCGCTAGCTGTATGAAATCCATGTCGTCGTTCAGCCACGACTTCGGTGAAACATAAGATATTACAGTTTTTAATGTCCCGTTGGTAGGATAACCGTAATCTTAAGTCGTCCAATTTGTTCTCCAATGATTGAACGTTGGCTAATAGGATTGATGGAAGAGGCAGTTTACTCGCTCGCCGTCGGATCCTTACAAGGCACCCGATCTACGTCCCACAATATCTCCGTCTCTTCCTCACGCGAATGACGGGGATTTGGGCCTTGTCGGGTGTCTGTATGATATCCTCGCGCCAGCCTCGTTGAAGAAAAAATCTTCGTCCAATACGAGGTGAGTAATCGCTGTCCTGATATCCAGAAGCTCTTTTTGGTTATAAGAGACGATGGCAGAAACATTATGTACAAAATAAATTACAAATAACGCGGAAAAACACACATAATAGTACAATTGGTTAGAGGGCTGTAAAATGGCAGCCATCTTCTCCGGCGCTGTATGGCACATATGGCTCATATGGCTCAAAATCTACCCATATGGCTCATATGGGTAGATTTTCAGTTCATCAATGCCAATGCCCCCTGATATCGGTTAGTATGTGACATGTAGCTGGCTGAGACGTTTCCCTTCCTCTATAACAGTCAGTCTGCCTGTCTGTCAGTCAGTGTATCTGTACATCTCTTTGTCTGTATACCTGCCTGTCTGTCTGTCTTCCTGTCTATCAACATGTCTTTCGGTGTAATCCATCTGACTACCTATCTGTCTCTCTCTATAGTTAGCTTATGAAATAAAGACTGTGGACTGTGTAGCCTTTAGAGAACCTAGACTGAGGCAGTTTATCTCCAGGTCCATATATTCCCCAGACAGTAACACCCAGACGCTTCCAGTCATGGCGAGCTACTTCAACAGGACCAGGAAGAGAAACATGCCACCCTCTTTCATCTAGACATAACTCCACGAGACAATAGAACTATCCATGGTAGAAAAAGTGGAGATCATATTTGAAAGAAGAATCGTTCATAAATCTCTTATTTATGCCCGGTAATGCTGCACAAGGTTGAATCAATTCTACAGCGAAACGCAGGTTACTAAATCATCAACCATCTTCTATAGTTGTTAATAGAGTCGGAGCCGCAGTAGTCTGATTTGAACTTCTGGTCTCTAGTCTAGTGTATGAAGAATATCCCTTAGAACTGACTTGACCTCTGTTATTAAGGATCATGTGTATATATCTCACAGTACCAGCTCAGTACATCTCAGTGGTTAAAGATGTTACCATGCTAGTGTCGGTATGTTAGCTGTATCTTACTGCATTGGCTCAACAGTATGTTGCTGCATTGGTATCTCACTGCATTGGTTCAACAGTGTGTTGCTACATTGGTATCTCACTGCATTGGCTCAACAGTGTGTTGCTGCATTGGTATCTCACTGCATTGGCTCAACAGTGTGTTGCTGCATTGGTATCTCACTGCATTGGTTCAACAGTGTGTTGCTACATTGGTATCTCACTGCATTGGCTCAACAGTGTGTTGCTGCATTGGTATCTCACTGCATTGGCTCAACAGTGTGTTGCTGCATTGGTATCTCACTGCATTGGTTCAACAGTGTGTTGCTACATTGGTATCTCACTGCATTGCCTCAACAGTGTGTTGCTGCATTGGTATCTCACTGCATTGGCTCAACAGTGTGTTGCTGCATTGGTATCTCACTGCATTGCCTCAACAGTGTGTTGCTACATTGGTATCTCACTGCATTGGTTCAACAGTGTGTTGCTGCATTGGTATCTCACTGCATTGGCTCAACAGTGTTAACTCAGGTCACTAAGCACCCTAAGTAGAAGCAGACAAGACAACAATAGGAGAGCTGATTCCCAATTCGCTCTCTACCACTCTCCCTTGGCCCTAACCCATCACTGTTTGTAGATCTGAAGGGCCTGGATAGGTATAGTTCATGTTTGTAAATCTGAAGGGCCTGGATAGGTATAGTCAATGTATGTAGATCTGAAGGGCCTGGATAGGTATAGTCAATGTATGTAGATCTGAAGGGCCTGGATAGGTATAGTCAATGTATGTAGATCTGAAGGGCCTGGATAGGTATAGTCAATGTATATAGATCTGAAGGGCCTGGATAGGTATAGTCAATGTATGTAGATCTGAAGGGCCTGGATAGGTATAGTCAATGTATGTAGATCTGAAGGGCCTGGATAGGTATAGTTCATGTTGAGCTTCCACCGTATTGTTTACGTTTTACCGATCTGCATCCATCGAAGGGTTAGGGCCAAGAGGAAGGGCTAGGGAGCGAATTGGGACAGGCTGGATTAGTTGAACTGTTCTAGAAGAACTGTCATCTGTGGCCAGTTTGAATTGAATTACCTGGATTATTGAACTGTTAAAGGGAAACTCCACTCAAAACGATATTTTTTTATTGTTTTAATTAGTCCACTGTTGATACGGTCCCAAATGTTTTGCATGTCAGCAGTCAAGTTTTCAAGATATTAGACTTTCAAGAAGCAAAGTGTCACAGGCCACATCATCATGTAAAAAAAAATGATGCAAAATGTGACCGACCGTCTCGATTCGGTCTTATGTAGCAAAATTTGAAATTGTATTTTTTACATTGGATAAAAGTACAGATTGAGAGCTAGAAAATGGTATGTCATACACTACAGTTGAGGAACAATGGGAAAGTAATTCTGCTTTGAAAGTTGATAAACTTGTAACCCCACTTTTGAGAAAATGGCCCTTGAATGTTTTGGTACAACTACTGGAGAGCTCTTCTTTGTCCACACCCATTCAGCATCGTTCACACCCTCTTAAGCCTTAGCCCCACCCATCTCTTTAAGGAGTCACTTGTGAGACCAGGTGCTAAACAGTGAGTACGGTAGTGTACAACCAAAGATTTCAAGACTAAAGGCGGGTTTATACTGCGTCTATCGACAGCATAACTGGTGTATTTTAACACCACTAATCCCATCCGTTTAAAAATAAATGTAGTACATGTCAATCTATCAAACCAGCCTACTAAAAGCAACTTTCTAAACAATGTTTTGGTTAGTTTCTAGCTTGGAGAATTGTAGAACTTGGACACTGTCTCATTGGCCTAACGTTATATCCTAATTTTACTTTGGTATAAGTCATGTTGTTCTTCACATTACCGTCTCTGGTAAACACACACTATATCAAATAAAATCTACGTTTATTTGTCACTAGATACAGAAGGTGTAAACAGTACAGTGAAATGATTACTTGCATAGTGGAGTCTTTTGTTTAGACATGTAGCTAACTAAACAATGAACCATAATCCCAACACACCTGAATTTTCTCCATATCCTTAGCTATCATACTATTTTCTCCTTAGCTATCATACTCTGGAGCGTGCTACATGGCAGACCAATCCGAACTCATCTCTCGGCATGTCCAGCCCATCTATTATCTCAGCCAATCATGGCTAGTAGGAAGGTTCCTGTCTTTTTCTGTGGCTAAACCACAGAATTTAAAACATGTATTCGTATTTACAGATGGCATACAAGTTTGTTATTAAAGCACATGAAAGTTCATGTTCCAGAAGGCATTTCTGCCAAAAAAACGCATTTTGATTTAAAAAAAAAGTTTTACGCTGAAATGCCTGTGAAGTAGTAACGCCCCACATACGCCTACTTTCCTGAAACTAGTCACAAATGCTTTTCTTCTTGAAAGTCCAATATCTTGAAAACCTGACTCCTGACATTGAAACTAAAGATAGTTTTTGAGTGGATTTTCCCATTAAGTCACCCAGCTTATAGCCAGGTGGAGAGAGCCATCACAACCGCTTATGACCTGTCACCATACCTCAAAGACCAGAGGCAGGAATCATTCATTTCTGTATTTGTTCAGTTTTTACAGCAACTGGGAGAGATTAGTAACTGGTTCTGGATCAGTTGTTTCAGCTAGTTCCCCTTAGTGGGGGGAGTGTGAATGTCCCATTAATGGACCTTAAAGTTGTCATGAAAACTGTGGAAGAAGGATGGTTTAGTAGGAAGAGAGCATGGATGGAAAATAGTCTGAAAGCACAGTTATATTTTAGTGTCGGCTGTAAACTCTCTCTTTCTCTGTCTCATAAACACACACACACACACACACACAGTGAGATACCCCTTGTGAATTGGGTGACAAGCCGTTTATGACAATGTGCAAAGCTTTCACTTTTATTCTTTTTTGTTCTGGGTCTCCTGGGAGATGCCTGTTTTCTCACACTAAAAGGCCAGCTGTGTGAACGGGAATACCTAGTCAGAACTGAATGCATTCAACCAGAAAGTGTATTCCACATTTATCCCAACCCCTCAGAATCAGAGAGGTGTGGGGGGCTGCCTTAATCTATGTCCACGGCGCTGTTGTTGTTAGGGGATAACTGCCTTGCTCAAGGGCAGAACGGCACATTTTTCCACCTTGCCGACTCAGGGATTAGAACCAGCGACCTTTTGGTTACTGGCCCAATGCTCTTAACCGCTAGGCTGCCTGTCGCTAGATACCTACACGAGATCCCAGATCAGTTACAGAGATGTGGGCTTAGGGTCAGGCTCAGGGTGTTTGAAGAACCGATACTGTATCAGAGTCTATGACATACAGACCCCCAGGTGAAGACATAGTGCCTATACTGTAGAATCACTTGAGCTATAGGCTAGATATGTGTAAGTGGATCTGTTTGATCTGAGCCCAAATTCATGGAGTTGTCCTCTGACATGGTAGATTAAATCCTGTCATTGACTAAAGTAATACCAAAACCTGTGGACTGTGGGAATGGTCATCCCTTGTGTATCTCAAAATAAATCTATCTTTAGTGGAAATTAAAGTCAAGAAGAAAAATCACCAACACGTACGTGCAAGCTCACACACACACACATAACGGTCCCTGACCTAACCCAAGAGGCATACAATAAACCAGTGTGTGAAAGGCCTAGAACTGGTCCAACTCTACTGCTTTGTACATCTCACATGTTTGGACTGGTTGTGGTTATTGCATATTTTTATATAACCCTTAGTTTAAATCCTGATTATATCAAAAGGAATTTGCTCTGGAGGCCCTTGCTTGAGTTTAGAGCTTCTGGTTTTATTTGCTTTGGTGATGCCCTAATCTTTATTAATGCACTGAACCAGAGGGAAGCTAAGGACCCTCCCTGTGGTTGGTCTCACAAGGTTGCCTAAGATAAATGTGACACTGATTCTACCAACCGCTATTTATTTGCTTTTTAAATCTTTCTTGTCTGTAGGTTTTTTTATTTTTTTATTTTACCTTTATTTAACTAGCCAAGTCAGTTAAGAACAAATTCTTATTTACAATGACGGCCTACACCGGCCAAACCCGGACGACGCTGGGCCAATTGTGCGCCGCCCTATGGGACTCCCAATCACAGCCGGTTGCCTGTAGTGATGCCTCAAGCACTAAGATGCAGTGCCTTAGACCATTGCGCCACTCGGGAGCCCAGGTTGAGGCAGTGATGTGACGAAGACTATATAACTCTCTCTATCTGCCTCTATTTTTCTCAACTCTTTCTTTCTCTCTTGCGCTCTCTCTTTCTCTCTGTCTCTTTCTCTCTCTCTCTCTCGCTTGCTCTCTCTCTCTCGCGCACACACACACTCCTGCATTAACTCTGCAGTATGGTGTAGTAACCATACTGGCACCCAGTAACCATGACAACAGAACTCTGCACCGCACTTCCCGTTCCCTCCCTGTAATACTGGAGAGAGAGAGGGAGAGAGAGAAAAGTCTAAAGTGTTTGGCTCCTCACTGTGTTGCCCTAGCTACAGATTAATTCCCTGTCAACTCGCTGAAAATACGTTTATTTTTTAATTAAGAGAATGCTGTGTCTCAATCTCTTGCTCCCTTCCTCTCTCTCTTTCTCTCTCTCTTGCTCTCTCTCTCTCTCTCTCTTGCTTTCATTATCTCTGTATCTTGCCGTATCTCTTCTCCCTCATTTTGTTCCTCCTCCTGTTTCACTCCCTCACTTCTCTCTCTCCTCTTTCTCTCTCTTTTATTCTCCCTTCTGTCTTGTCACCTCTTTCATCCCTCCCTTCATCTGCAATGGGTGTTTTTTTTTTGTTGCCTTGTGTAATTAATGCTACTGCTTAAATAATGGAGTGCTAATGGCGTGCAATTGCACTAATCAATATACTGTTAATGCTATGCCAGGGCTTGTTGCTATGATATACACAGTTTGTTTACTTTGAAAGGGTCTTGTTTCTTTCCACTAAGGAATATAACCTTGTCCTATCCTCTTTGGTACAAACCAAATATGGTTCATTTTGACAATAGCACACAAGTCCCTATCGGTCCCATTGATTTGTAGCTAACTGTGGCTAAAGTTAGCGGAAGTTTGTAGGGGGTGTTTAGAGAAACCAGAACCATGGATTACGGTTTCTCCTGTCCCATAGATTAATTTCAGGGTAAGGAATCCTCTAACATCAAGTTGTACAATTCTGAACTTCCCCTTTAACACAGATAGACATGCGCTTACAATAGAAAAACTGCATTACCCACATGATTATGCATAATCCCACATATTACAATTCATACTTTACTACCGCTTGTTATAGTCTTTGTAGGTGACCTCTCCAACAGCCACAGTGATCCTACCCCCACCTCTAGTCTAATGCACACCAGACCAGATACCATATGGCTAGGAGCGAGACCTCTGGTTTGGCCTAAATCTTCCATGAAGGCCTTTTGCACGGCCAATAAAAAAGTGGTGCTCTTTTTACAGTGGTGTTTGATTTCTGATATACTGCAGCATCTGTGATGTGATGTTACCAGTTAAACAGATATAATTGAGTGTTTCTTCCAGCTAGTAACAAGAAGCACATGTTACGGAGAAGGCAGAGGTCGCAATGAGGTTCTGTTCTACCTGGGTAATGTTTGTGTGTGTGTGTGTGTGTGTACATGCATATTGGTTTTTCTCACTGTTAAGAGTACATATGATTGTCATCCCCTCAGTGAAAAGTCAAAATACGTCCAAACTAATAAAGTTAATCTTCTCCTGGATACTCCACTGTCAGTACTTCTTCAGTCTCTCCCCTTGTCCCATCCTCCTGTCACGAGAATTTCTATCTCTAATTAATCAAACTTAATACTCTGAATAATTCCCAGAGGGTGTAAATTCTCTGGTTTAATCATGAATTAAACAAAGGTCTGCAACCAGCAAGAATGGTCTGTATTTTTAATCATGGAGAGCTCTGGCGCTAAAAAATACATACACAGCCTTTATACCCCCTGACACACAAAGGCACTTTGCTCCGCCCACCTTTAAACAGCTCCTCAGTCCCCTTCACCCTGGAATGCTTTCTCAGCAGTTTCTAACTCCTCCCCCTCTGTTAGTGGGTTGACACTAATAATAATACTAATAATAATATGCCATTTAGCAGACGCTTTTATCCAAAGCGACTTACAGTCATGCGTGCATACATTTTTTTTGGGTGTATGGGTGGTCCCGGGGATCGAACCCACTACCTTGGCGTTACAAGCGCCGTGCTCTACCAGCTGAGCTACAGAGGACCACAACATTATAACTCTAACACCGTTCACACATTTATACTGTATTTGGGGTGAAATCCTTTAGTCATTATTCTTAAAATACAAATTAATCTATCACCCCCCTTCACCTCTCCACCTCTCTACTCATCTCTCTTCACTCATCCATCCACACCTGTGAAGATCCCCCCACCCCCCCCATTCATGTCTTCTTTACCTCCCTCTGTCCTCCTCCCTCCTCCCTCCTTCCTGCACCCTTCCCATATCACCCTTCCCATATCACCCTAGGCCCAGGGTCCTGTGAGAGGGTGGTAACTATCTACCACTATGTAGGTAGTCTAGCCTGCTAGCAACAGGGAAGAGACTATCATGTAGGTGAGGAACAGGCCTCTACATGCCCAGTGTAGCTACTACTGCCCCCCCTCAAGGTGGGCTGACCTGACCTGGGACTGGGGAGTGCTGGCCTCAGGGTGCTAATGCAGGGGTGGGCAACTTCTCATCCTGAGGAGGAATTAGAGATGTGTTAGACTTTACGCTTAGTTGAGTTTGCGAGGGGTGCTGAGGTAAAATAGTGGGTTTGGAAACGACAGTGTTGAGTTATTTATTGCTAATGTTTATGGTTATACTGTAGTTATATTGAGGTAATTTAGTTCTTCCCTCTGTTCTCTCTCACCCTTCCTGATCCTTCCCTCTATTCTCTCTCACCCCTTCCTGATCCTTCCCTCTGTTCTCTTTCACCCCTTCCTAATTGTTCTCTCTCAACCCTTCCTGATTCTTCCCTCTGTTCTCTCTCACCCTTCCTGATCCTTCCCTCTATTCTCTCTCACCCCTTCCTGATCCTCCCCTCTGTTCTCTCTCAACCCTTCCCTCTATTCTCTCTCACCCCTTCCTGATCCTTCCATCTGTTCTCTTTCACCCCTTCCTAATTGTTCTCTCTCAACCCTTCCTGATTCTTCCCTCTGTTCTCTCTCACCCTTCCTGATCCTTCCCTCTGTTCTCTCTCACCCCTTTCTGATTCTTCCCTCTGTTCTCTCTCAACCCTGATCCTTCCCTATGTTCTCTCTCACCCCTTCCTGATCCTTCCCTCTGTTCTCTCTCACCCCTTCCTGATCCTCCCCTCTGTTCTCTCTCACCCCTTCCTGATCCTTCCCTCTGTTCTCTCTCACCCCTTCCTGATCCTTCCCTCTGTTCTCTCTCACCCCTTCCTGATCCTTCCCTCTGTTCTCCCTCTTTCTTTGTCTCTCCTACATTTGTTGCCCTCCTGTTCCAGATGTTTTTCTCGTCATTCTGTTCCTTCTCCTCCTCCCTCCTCGTACTCTGTAGCCCGCAGCCATCATTCCATCTCTGACGGCCTCTAGTAACGTGACCCATTGTTGCCATGGTAACCTCTTGACCAACGGCCAGGTGAACTCTACCTTCACCATCACACCACATGCTGCTTTGATCGCTGTCTGTCTGCATCTCTGCCTGTCTGTATGCCTGTCTACCTGACCGCCTGACCGCCTGTCTGTCTGTCTGCCTGCCTGTCTGCCTGACCGCCTGTCTGCCTGTCTGCCTGACTGCCTGTCTGTCTGTCTGTCTGTCTGTCTGTTTCTCATCTTTCTTTTCTCTCTTTCCTCTCTCACTCTCTCTCGTGCTTTCCTCCACCCTCCCTCTCATCCGTCTCTCTGACTCCAGGTTATTCTAATGTCCCTCCCCTCTCTCCTCCTCCTGCTTTGGGTGTTAATAGCAGCCTATACTCCACCTCTCATTTCCCAGGATTTATCTCCCTGAAGAGAAGCGTGGTGTCAGGGGTTCCTCCTTCAGGTGGAACTCTACCTGGCCACCATACACCCGGCGCCCTCGGGATACGAGAGCGTGTCCGCCCTCATCTCCTGTCTCTCCGGCAAGGCGTTGGAGTGGGCCAACGCCGAATGGAGGCGAATAGACGCCGCCACCATCAGCTACGCGGAGTTCTCCCGCCGCTTCAGGGCTGTTTTCGATCACCCTCCTGAGGATAAGGCGGCGGGGGAGCGTCTGTTCCACCTCCGACAGGGGAAGAGGAGCGCACAGGATTTCACCCTGGATTTCCGGACTCTAGCGGCGGATGCGGGGTGGAATGAGAGGGCCCTCATCGACCACTATAGGTGTAGCCTGCGAGAGGACGTTCGTCGAGAGCTGGCCTGCAGGGACACCAATCTGTCCTTTGACCAGCTAGTGGACATGTCCATCCGTCTGGATACCCTGCTGGCCACCCGCGGACGTCCCGAGATGGGGCCGTCCATTCCATTCCCCAGCACCTCCGAGCCGAGCCCAATGGAGCTCGGGGGTGCTGGCGCTAGAGGGAGAAGGAGAGAGAATCCGAGGGGGGCCGTCCCCTGCACCAGCTGTGGCCATGGAGGACACACTGCGGCTAGGTGCTGGGGAGGGTCTCCAGGGAATCGGGACAACAGGTCGCGCACTGGAGAGTCATTTCAGGTGAGTAGGCGCCCCACTCACCCAGAGCTCTCTGTTGTTCACTTTTGTATACCTGTAGTATTTCCTCAGGTTGCATCTCATTCCCAGCATAAGGCGCTAGTCGATTCAGGCGCAGCTGGGAATTTTATTGATCGGAAATGTTGTTCTAGGTTAGGGATTCCCCTCCTGCCCGTTGATGCACCCTTTCCTGTCCATGCCCTAGATAGCCGCCCGTTGGGGTCTGGGTTGATTAGGGAAGTCACAGCGCCACTAAAGATGAAGACGCAGGGGGGTCATGAGGAGATTATTCAGTTGTACCTAATTGACTCTCCTGCGTATCCCGTGGTGCTGGGGCTTCCTTGGTTAGTCACCCATGGCCCCACCATTTCGTGGCAACAGAGGGCTCTCAAGGAATGGTCTGGCCAGTGTGTTGGGCGATGTCTAGGTGTTTCCGTGGGGGCGACCACGGTGGAGAGTCCGAACCAAGTGCCCGCGATGCACATTCCCCCTGAGTATGAGGATTTGGCACTCGTGTTCAGCAAGACGAGGGCGACACGATTGCCACCTCATAGGCAGGGAGATTGTGCGATAAACCTCCAGACAGGTGCGGCACTTCCGCGGAGCCATGTGTATCCTCTGTCTCAAGAGGAGACGGCGGCTATGGAGACATACATAGCTGAGTCCCTGAAACAGGGATACATACGGCCCTCCACTTCCCCTGCGTCCTCGAGTTTCTTTTTTGTGAAGAAGAAAGATGGAGGTTTGCGCCCGTGTATTGATTATCGTAGTCTCAATCAGATCACTGTGAAATACAGTTACCCTCTTCCTCTGATTGCGAGTATGACTAAATCATTACGCGGGGCGCGGTTCTTCACAAAACTGGATCTCAGGAGCGCTTATAACTTGGTGCGCATTAGGGAGGGGGATGAATGGAAGACAGCATTTAGTACCACCTCAGGTCATTATGAGTATCTTGTCATGCCATACGGGTTAATGAATGCTCCTTCAGTCTTCCAATCATTTGTGGACAAGATCTTCCGGGACCTGCATGTGCATGGGAGTGGTAGTGTACATTGACGACATCTTAGTGTACTCTGCTACACGTGCCGAGCATGTAGCCCTGGTACGCCGAGTGTTGGGTAGACTGTTGGAGCATGACTTGTATGTCAAGGCAGAGAAATGTCTGTTTTTCCAGGAGTCCATCTCCTTCTTGGGTCATCGGTTGTCCGCGTCAGGGGTGAAGATGGAAATTGACCGTGTGTCAGCCGTGCGTAACTGGCAAACCCCAACCACTGTGAAAGAGGTGCAGCAGTTTTGGGGTTTTGCCAATTACTACCGGAGGTTTATCCGGGGTTTTGGACAGGTAGCAGCTCCCATTACTTCCCTGCTGAAGGGGGGCCCGGTGCGTTTGCAGTGGTCAGCTGAGGCGGACAGGGCGTTTTGTAAACTGAAAGACCTGTTCACCCGGACCCCGCTTTAGCGTTCCAGGTAGAGGTGGACGCGTCAGAGGCCGGTATTGGGGCAGTACTGTCGCAACGCTCAGGCACGCCACCTAAGCTCCGTCCCTGCGCTTTTTATTCTAAGAAGCTCAGCCCAGCGGAGCGTAATTATGACGTAGGGGACAGGGAGCTGTTAGCCGTGGTTCAAGCCCTAAAGGTGTGGAGGCATTGGCTTGAGGGGGCTCAACACCCTTTTCTCATTCTGACCGACCATTGTAACCTGGAGTACATCCGGGCAGCTAGGAGATTAAACCCTCGTCAGGCTAGGTGGAACATGTTCCTGACCCGGTTCGTTTTTTAAGATCACGTACATCCCAGGGTCCCAGAACGGTAAGGCAGACGCCCTGTCCCGGCGGTATGACACAGAGGAGAGGTCCATTGAGCCCACTCCCATACTGCCGGAGTCTTGTCTGGTGGCACCGGTGGTATGGGAGGTCGATGCGGAAATTGAGCGGGCGTTACGCACCGACCCTACTCCCCCAGAGTGTCCAGTGGGTCGGACGTACGTGCCGCTCGAGGTCCGTGATCGGCTCATTTATTGAGCTCATACGTCATCCTCCTCTGGACATCCAGGTATTGGCCGGACAGTGCACTGCCTTAGTGTTAAATACTGGTGGCCAACATTGGCTAAGGACGTGAGGGTTTATGTCTCCTCCTGCTCGGTGTGCGCTCAGTGTAAGGCGCCCAGACACCTGCCCAGGGGGAAGTTACAACCCCTTCCCGTTCCACAACGGCCGTGGTCTCACCTCTCGGTGGACTTTGTCACGGACCTTCCCCCCTCCCAGGGGAATACCACTATTCTGGTCGTTGTGGATCGGTTCTCTAAGGCCTGTCGTCTCATTCCTATGCCGGGTCTCCCTACTGCCCTACAGACCGCTGAGGCTTTGTTCACCCACGTCTTCCGGCACTACGGGGTTCCCAAGGATATAGTGTCTGATCGGGGTCCCCAGTTCACCTCTAGAGTCTGGAGGGCGTTCATGGAACGCTTGGGGGTCTCAGTTAGCCTTACCTCGGGTTACCACCCGGAGAGTAATGGGCAGGTGGAGAGAGTAAACCAGGATGTGGGTAGGTTTCTGAGATCCTATTGCCAGGGCCGGCCGGAGGAGTGGTCGGTGTATATCCCCTGGGCAGAGATGGCTCAGAACTCTCTCCGCCACTCCTCTACTAACCTGACCCCTTTTCAGTGTGTGTTAGGTTATCAGCCGGTTCTGGCACCATGGCATCAGAGCCAGATCGAGGCTCCTGCGGTGGATGAGTAGTTTCGGCGCTCGGAGGAGACGTGGAACGCTGCCCACGTCCATCTGCAGCGGGCCATCCGCAGGCAGAAGGCGAGCGCCGACCTCCACCGCAGTGAGGGTCCAGTCTACACCCCTGGAGATCGAGTCTGGCTCTCGACTCGAAACCTGCCCCTTCGCCTGCCCTGCCGGAAGCTTGGCCGGCGGTTTGTGGGGCCATTTAAAGTCCTGAGGAGATTGAATGAGGTGTGTTACAGGTTGCAACTGCCCAATGACTATCACATTAACCCCTCATTCCATGTGTCTCTCCTCAGGCCGGTGGTAGCTGGTCCACTCCAGGAGAGTGAGATAAGGGAGACCCCTCCGCCCCCACTGGACATCGAGGGGGCTCCGGCGTACTCAGTCCGGTCCATCTTGGATTCGAGACGTCGGATGGGGGGTCTACAATATCTCGTGGAGTGGGAGGGGTACGGTCCGGAGGAGCGGTGCTGGGTGCCTCGGAGGGACATTTTAGATCCATCCCTCCTGACTGAGTTCCATCGTAGTCATCCTACGCGCCCTGCTCCACGGCTGGAGCCGCGCGTCAAGGGGGGGGGGGGGTACTGTTACGAATTCCGCCGAGACTGCTCCTCCTCCTGGTTCGGGCAGGCTTCAGCGTTCGTCGTCCCCGGAGTACTAGCTGCTACCGTTTGATGTTCTCTATGTTTGTTTGGTTTTGTCTGTTTGGTGCACCTGTGTCTTATCACTTATTGATTATGTCACCTATAAGTTTCCTTTGGTTTTGTTTGTAGTTGTGTGTTGTTGTCCGCCTGTCTGTTGGGGTTTTAGATTTTGCTCTGGTGTATTTAAGTGTATTGACGCACTGTTTGCGCATCGCTTATATTTCGTGTTTTACGCACTGTTTGCGTATCGCTCGCCTCCGTTGCTTGAGGCCCGTTCTTTTTGTATTGTCATATTTCTGACTAGTAAAGTCTGTTGGACTAAGCTTCTGTGTCCTGCGCCTGACTCCAACACCACATCCACTTCAAACACTGACAGGTAGTGAAAACCCCATGTGTGCCGCTTTGAAATGCTTCCTCCTGAAACATATGGAAGGCTGTCTGCACTTTCTCACCCCTAGTCAAGCTCTGATGAATTAGATCTATTTACCCATGGATTGAAGGTGTGGAGGGGGGAGGATGTGTGTGTGTGTGTATGTGCATGCATGTTTGTGTGTGTTTGTGTATGGCAGAGCGATGGGACTTAAAGTGTGTGACATTACAGTATGTGTGTGCATGTATTTGTGCATGCGGATACTCTTGTGTATGCATGCACACACGTACATGGGTCTTCACCACTTCACTCCTCAAGACTACCCAATTATTCTGTTGAGTGTCATACCATGCACAGAGGCCTGATGACCTGCTGAGGGGAAACAGTAGACGTGTCCCTGCCTGTCTGTTTCTGTCTGCCAGCATCAGAGCAATCAAGGCATTGCACCATTAAAAATTACATTTTAAGCACTCACTGCAATTAATCAGGAAATGTTTACTGGGGAACTCAAAACAACGAATTTGCAATGAAATTTGATATGTATTTCCTCAGTATGGGTGGGTTTGATTGTATTCTGCCCTTAGTTCCCAAAGTTCCACATCACCAAACACCACATAATATAAGTTTAGTATGCCTCTTTCATACTGCACTGCAGCAGTCTGCCAGATATCTATTCAATCAATTGAACATGTTAACCTTTGATACCCACTATCAAAACTCCTCTCTCTGATCTCTGCCTCCCCCCTCCTTCCTCTGGACATGGACTGTGCTTTTACTGAACGTGGCCACGGTTCTGACTCACTGGACCGCACCATCACAGGTACAGAGGGGAGAATGGGAACGTATGGAAGTCTGGTTCAAACCAGTCGCTAAATTCTCATACGGTAGTACTGGAAGGTCTAGGTGTTTTACTGTACAGGCTATAGACTAGGGCCCAGAGTTATACCTGGGCAGGTCACATGATAGTAAGGGAAAACTACTGTCTAGTTATTTCATATAATCACTCCCCTCTATACAGTAGTTCATTTCCAGACAGTCCAGTTGGAGAAAATAACTGACTTTGCTATGTCACTCCACTGTTGTCTGTCAATGTCCATTTCCAGTGGAGGTCTACTCTATGAACCCTGTTACTACTGCTGGACTGTGGGATAACTGACACACATCTGACATCCAACATCAATTATGTTGTTTCTAGGTCATTTCTAGCGGTCTCAAATGGATGTATTTAGCCTAACAGCTTTCAAAACTGTGTTTTAATATGGCACATAGTGTTGTGTCTGTTTGTCTGTGTGTATTGACAGAGGTGGGCATGCTACTTAAAAGTGCATTCCTGTACTAACCCTAATCGTACATTTTCCACCTCCCCATCTCTCTTGCTCTCTCCCCTTTCCTGTCTCATTGCTTTTCTTCTCAATGTTTCTCTTCCTCATGCACACACACCTTTCTCCGTCACACACACACACCTCTCCCACACACACTCCTTCCCTTTGCTGAGTGATGTATTAAGCAGGTTGACTGATGGTACTCCTCCCTAGCACCCTTGGGCCTGGTCTGACATCACTGAGGGCACTCAGATACATACACACACACCTCCTCTCCTGTTTATAGACGTCTCTCTCTCTGTTTCCTTAGCCCCAGAGAGGAAAAATGGGCTGTTCTCATCAAAGGTCAAAACATGACCTGCTGCTTCCCAATGACCCCCGAGACTCCCAGTGTCCTCTGCCCTTTCTACTGACCGCTGGGAGGTCAGAGTTTATCACATCATTTTTAAAGTCACAGGGGACTATGTTGTTAAGAGGTTCACTACTGTTGTTAACCTAGAACCAGTGAATGACAGAATACTAGAAATTCACTACTGTTGTTAACCTAGAACCAGTGAATGACAGAATACTAGAAATTCGCTACTTTTGTTACCTTAGAACCAATAGAATACTACACATTCATTACTGTTGTTAATTTAGAACCAGTAATTGACAGAATAATACATTACACTGTTAACACCACCAAGCATTGGCTAATGGCTACCTTTACCCCAGTTCCTGTATAGTTCCCTGCTTCACCGATCAGTACTATGGGCCATTAAAATCGTCCTCTAAATCATAAAGGATCTCGGTACTCTCTGTGTGGTGTATTCTGATGCAAGGTGAGACAGTTATTTGCTGATAACTTCTTTATTGAGGAAAAATCAATAAAGCCTAAGAGAAATGCACTAACTGTAAGTGTCACGTTCGTTTAATGACGGGACAGACCAAGGCGCAGCGTGATATACGTACATGTTTATTCAACTAAATAAACACACGACAAAACAAGAAACGAAACGAAACGTGAAGTCCTAAGGTAGATACACACAACATACCTTACACGGAACAAAATCCCACAACTCAATAGTGCCCATAGGCTGCCTAAGTATGGTCCCCAATCAGAGACAACGAGGGACAGCTGCCTCTGATTGGGAACCACACCGGCCAACATAGATCCACACATACTAGAATATACACAACCAAGAATATACAGTGGGGAAAAAAAGTATTTAGTCAGCCACCAATTGTGCAAGTTCTCCCACTTAAAAAGATGAGAGAGGCCTGTAATTTTCATCATAGGTACACGTCAACTATGACAGACAAAATGAGAAAAAAATTCCAGAAAATCACATTGTAGGATTTTTAATGAATTTATTTGCAAATGATGGTGGAAAATAAGTATTTGGTCAATAACAAAAGTTTCTCAATACTTTGTTATATACCCTTTGTTGGCAATGACACAGGTCAAACGTTTTCTGTAAGTCTTCACAAGGTTTTCACACACTGTTGCTGGTATTTTGGCCCATTCCTCCATGCAGATCTCCTCTAGAGCAGTGATGTTTTGGGGCTGTTGGTAGGCTTTGTTACTTTGGTCCCAGCTCTCTGCAGGTCATTCACATTTTGACCCCACGGGGTGAGATCTTGCGTGGAGCCCCAGATCGAGGGAGATTATCAGTGGTCTTGTATGTCTTCCATTTCCTAATAATTGCTCCCACAGTTGATTTCTTCAAACCAAGCTGCTTACCTATTGCAGATTCAGTCTTCCCAGCCTGGTGCAGGTCTACAATTTTTGTTTCTGGTGTCCTTTGACAGCTCTTTGGTCTTGGCCATAGTGGAGTTTGGAGTGTGACTGTTTGAGGTTGTGGACAGGTGTCTTTTATACTGATAACAAGTTCAAACAGGTGCCATTAATACAGGTAACGAGTGGAGGACAGAGGAGCCTCTTAAAGAAGAAGTTACAGGTCTGTGAGAGCCAGAAATCTTGCCAGAAATCTTGCTTGTTTGTAGGTGACCAAATACTTATTTTCCACCATAATTTGCAAATAAATTCATAAAAAATCCTACAATGTGATTTTCTGGATTTATTTTTCTCAATTTGTCTGTCATAGTTGACGTGTACCTATGATGAAAATTACAGGCCTCTCTCATATTTTTAAGTGGGAGAACTTGCACGATTGGTGGCTGACTAAATACTTTTTTTCCCCACTGTACACACCCTGACTCAACATATAAGAGTCCCCTGAGTCAGGGCGTGACAGTAAGTCGCTCTGGATAAGAGTGTCTGCTAAATGACTAAAATGTCAATGTAAAATATGAACCTAGAACCAGTAAATTACAGAATACTACAAATTCACTACTGTTTTTGCTAGTATTTTGGTAGAGATCAATAGCAACAATTGACTGTGTTACACTGACAGACATTGATCCTATTTCTGCTGGATAAACCACACTTCACCTCTCAAATAAAAGCAACCTGAAAGTGGAATTAATGTTACTTATAAAGAGAAAAATAGAGATAGGCTACTGTGCTAGACAGTGATGGGGTATTTTGGTCAATAGAAGTGGTCTAAGGTGTTACAATGAAATCTATTGATCCTGTTTCTACCTTTGTCTTGGTGTTCTTGGTTTTTACTACAGCTATAGTGCACCTTGGTAAGCGGAAAATAGTACACTGCTCAAAAAAATAAAGGGAACACTTAAACAACACAATGTAACTCCAAGTCAATCACACTTCTGTGAAATCAAACTGTCCACTTAGGAAGCAACACTGATTGACAATAAATTTCACATGCTGTTGTGCAAATGGAATAGACAACAGGTGGAAATTATAGGCAATTAGCAAGACACCCCCAATAAAGGACTGGTTTTGCAGGTGGTGACCACAGACCACTTCTCAGTTCCTATGCTTCCTGGCTGATGTTTTGGTCACTTTTGAATGCTGGCGGTGCTTTCACTCTAGTGGTAGCATGAGACGGAGTCTACAACCCACACAAGTGGCTCAGGTAGTGCAGCTCATCCAGGATGGCACATCAATGCGAGCTGTGGCAAGAAGGTTTGCTGTGTCTGTCAGCGTAGTGTCCAGAGCATGGAGGCGCTACCAGGAGACAGGCCAGTACATCAGGAGACGTGGAGGAGGCCGTAGGAGGGCAACAACCCAGCAGCAGGACTGCTACCTCCGCCTTTGTGCAAGGAGGAGCAGGAGGAGCACTGCCACAGCCCTGCAAAATGACCTCCAGCAGGCCACAAATGTGCATGTGTCTGCTCAAACGGTCAGAAACAGACTCCATAAGGGTGGTATGAGGGCCCGACGTCCACAGGTGGGGGTTGTGCTTACAGCCCAACACCGTGCAGGACGTTTGGCATTTGTGTTAGCCTGACTGCCATTAGGTACCGAGATGAGATCGTCAGACCCCTTGTGAGACCATATGCTGGTGCGGTTGGCCCTGGGTTCCTCCTAATGCAAGACAATGCTAGACCTCATGTGGCTGGAGTGTGTCAGCAGTTCCTGCAAGAGGAAGGTATTGATGCTATGGACTGGCCCGCCCGTTCCCCAGACCTGAATCCAATTGAGCACATCTGGGACATCATGTCTCGCTCCATCCACCAACGCCACGTTGCACCACAGACTGTCCAGGAGTTGGCGGATGCTTTAGTCCAGGTCTGGGAGGAGATCCCTCAGGAGACCATCCGCCACCTCATCAGGAGCATGCCCAGGCGTTGTAGGGAGGTCATACAGGCACGTGGAGGCCACACACACTACTGAGCCTCATTTTGACTTGTTTTAAGGACATTACATCAAAGTTGGATCAGCCTGTAGTGTGGTTTTCCACTTTAATTTTGAGGGTGACTCCAAATCCAGACCTCCATGGGTTGATAAATTTGATTTCCATTGATCATTTTTGTGTGATTTTGTTGTCAGCACATTCAACTATGTAAAGAAAAAAGTATTTAATAAGATTATTTCATTCATTCAGATCTAGGATGTGTTATTTTAGTGTTCCCTTTATTTTTTTGAGCAGTGTATAAATATATTTGTAAGTAGATGTTTTGGCGCCCTGCACATTTCTTTGTTATAGCCTTCTAGAGCAGGGATGGGCAACGTTGATGAGGGTGGGGGCCACAGAAACATCTCAACTCATCATGAGGGGCCGCAGTTGCTCACGGGTTTGCGTACCCACAAAATGTTGCAGTTTTAAAGCAAGTTTGCTGCAATTCTACACGTTTTGTCATAGGGGGGGGGATTGATCCGAGGGCCTTTAAGGGTCCATCCCTGATATAGAGTAATTGGGAACACAGGTAAACACACTGTCATTTTTCCATTCCTGTCCATCTGTGTGATTTTAGCTGGCAAACATTTTCTTGTATCTCCATTCAACGCTCTGGTTTTGCTTGTACTAACAAACAAGCTCACCTGCAGTGTTTTCTTTGGTTGCCTTGACAGCTCATTTATCAGTATGGAAAGTGCACTCACACAGTTGCCTGATAGGAATGCATTGATTAGGAGGACATTTATTGGAAGAGACTGGCAAAGGGTGCATTTGTGCCAAGGGCAGTGTGTGCGTGTGTGTGTATGTTTAGAGTATGTGGGTATGTTTTGTGGGTTGGCACAGCCTGGCTCTTTTGTTGTTGGCAGGAGTGGGCACAGCACTCTGGGTATGTGGTTTGTGAAAGTGTGTCAGAATCGTGCTAGCCATAGGCAAGACTTCCTGTATTCCTGGTGTGAGACTCTCACAGGTATGCCAACACTCACAACACAGGTCAATGCTGCAACAATCACACGTACAGCTGCACGTCTCACATGAGAATATCAGCCTATTACAATTAAGATCATGTGTTTATGTAGTGTTTTATTGAGTGTACCAATGAGGATCTAGCACAAATCCTAACCCAATAGATAAGTGTAATAACATAGATTTATAACCGTGAATTCATGTTCACAATCTGAGTGTCAAAGTTAAATTGCTCTTAATATATTCCAGTCCAGAACATGGCCTCACCTCTCTCTCTCCATCTCCTATCTAGAGTTGAAGTCGGAATTTTACATACACTTAGGTTGGAGTCATTAAAACGTGTTTTTCAACCACTCCACCAATTACCCATGATGCTACGGATGTTTTTACTGCACAATGTCAAAAGAGTTGCCTAATGGATGACAGACCCTCCCCTTCAACCCCATACAGACACACACACACACACACACACACACACACACACTAGCACACGCACACATACACCATAGCCATGCACATGCACACGCGTACACACACTCACGAACTTGTGCACACACACACATGCATGCACACACACACACACACGGACACAGACACACACACACACACCTCCCAATAGCTTTGGTAATTTACCCCTTATTCCCCCTCCCACTCTCCCTGTCTTTTCTTGCATGCACTGTTCCCTACTTCCTATGCACATGGTTGTTTTCTCCTTGGCCTGCAGCGTGAATGTAATCAAAGCTCACTTTTACAGCACAAATGATGACTTGGGGGATTTGCCCACATTTAATTAGCTGTGGGTTTAGAGAGACAAGCCTGGTTAATACTCCCCAACGGAATACCCCCACTAGCGGTATACCACCTTTAATTCAAATCACACCTGCTACTGTTGAAGTCGGAAGTTTACATACACTTAAAGTTGGAGTAATTAAAACTCGTTTTTCAACCACTCCACAAATGTCTTGTTAACAAACTATAGTTTTGGCAAGTCGTTTAGGACATCTACTTTGTGCATGACACAAGTAATTTTTCCAACAATTGTTTACAGACAGATTATTTCACTTAGAATTCACTGTATCACAATTCCAGTGGGTCAGAAGTTTACATACACTAAGTTGACTGTGCCTTTAAACAGCTTGTAAAATTCCAGAAAATGATGTAATGGCATTAGAAGCTTCTGATAGGCTAGTTGACATCATTTGAGTCAATTGGAGGTGTACCTGTGGATGTATTTCAAGGCCTACCTTCAAACTCAGTGCCTCTTTGTTTGACATCATGGGAAAATCAAAAGAAATCAGCCAAGACTTCAGAAAAAAAAATTGTAGACCACAAGTCTGGTTCATCCTTGGGAGCAATTTCCAAACGCCTGAAGGTACCACGTTCATCTGTACAAACAATAGTACGCAAGTATAAACACCATGGGACCACGCAGCCGTCATACCGCTCAGGAAGGAGACGCGTTCTGTCTCCTAGAGATGAACGTACTTTGGTGCGAAAAGTGCAAATCAATCCCAGAACAACAGCAAAGGACCTTGTGAAGATGCTGGAGGAAACAGGTACAAAAGTATCTATATCCACAGTAAAACGAGTCCTATATCGACATAACCTGAAAGGCCGCTCAGCAAGGAAGAAGCCACTGCTCCGTAACCGCCATAAAAAAGACAGACTACGGTTTGCAACTGCACATGGGGACAAAGATTGTACTTTTTGGAGAAATGTCCTCTGGTCTGATGAAACAAAAATAGAACTGTTTGGCCACAATGACCATCGTTATGTTTGGAGGAAAAAGGGGAACGCTTGCAAGACGAAGAACACCATCCCAACCGTGAAGCACGGGGGTGGCAGCATCATGCTGTGGGGGTGCTTTGCTGCAGGAGGGACTGGTGCACTTCACAAAATAGATGGCATCATGAGGAAGGAAAATAATGTGGATATATTGAAGCAACATCTCAAGACATCAGTCAGGAAGTTAAAGCTTGGTCGCAAATGGGTCTTCCAAATGGACAATGACCCCAAACATACTTCCAAAATTGTGTCAAAATGGCTTAAGGACAACAAAGTCAAGGTATTGGAGTGGCCATCACAAAGCCCTGACCTCAATCCTATAGAAAATGTGTGGGCAGAACTGAAAAGGCGTGTGCAAGCAAGGAGGCCTGCAAACCTGACTCAGTTACACCATCTCTGTCAGGAGGAATGGGCCAAAATTCACCCAACTTATTGTGGGAAGCTTGTGGAAGGCTACCTGAAACGTTTGACCCAAGTTAAACAATTTAAAGGCAATGCTACCAAATACTAATTGAGTGTATGTAAACTTCTGACCCACTGGGAATGTGATGAAAGAAATAAAAGCTGAAAGAAATAATTCTCTCTACTATTATTCTGACATTTCAAATAAAGTGGTGATCCTAACTGACCTAAGTCAGGAATTGTGAAAAACTGAGTTTAAATGTATTTGGCTAAGGTGTATGTGAACTTCCGACTTCAACTGTATATAGCTTAGCTAACATCCCAAATTACACCCTATTCCCTTTATAGTGCACTACTTTTGACCAAGGCCCATAGGGAATAGGGTGCCATTTGGGACGAACAGCTAGCCATTTGCTGATGCTATAATTGCGCTCAATACATAAATGATCCTTAACTGAAGCATAAATTAATGGGTGTTACAGGGTTTCAATGTAATATGTTCCTTTGCTCGGTTAAACTTTGGGAAAGTCGCTAAAGCTGCTTAATGGCAGCATTTGATTAAGATTGCAGTCGTTGATAGTCTTAGTTTAGTTGTGTGGAAATTGTAGAGGTATTGTGTGGAATATTGTTGTAAATGGTTACTTCAGTGTGTTTAATTGTTCTAATTTAGAAGTTTTAATGGTTGTGGGCGGTGGTAAAATGATTTTATGATGGTGCTTTATCATTCTATTATTCTCATGCTTCTGTTTCCCCAGTGTAGTATGCTTCTCTGTTTCTACAGTGTAGTATGCTTCTCTGTTTCTACAGTGTAGTATGCTTCTCTGTTTCTACAGTGTAGTATACTTCTCTGTTTCCCCAGTGTAGTATACAGTGGGGAAAAAGTATTTAGTCAGTCACCAATTGTGCAAGTTCTCCCACTTAAAAATATGAGAGAGGCCTGTAATTTTCATCATAGGTACACGTCAACTATGACAGACAAAATGAGATTTTTTTTCTCCAGAAAATCACATTGTAGGATTTTTTATGAATTTATTTGCAAATTATGGTGGAAAATAAGTATTTGGTCACCTACAAACAAGCAATATTTCTGGCTCTCACAGACCTGTAACTTCTTCTTTAAGAGGCTCCTCTGTCCTCCACTCGTTACCTGTATTAATGGCACCTGTTTGAACTTGTTATCAGTATAAAAGACACCTGTCCACAACCTCAAACAGTCACACTCCAAACTCCACTATGGCCAAGACCAAAGAGCTGTCAAAGGACACCAGAAACAAAATTGTAGACCTGCACCAGGCTGGGAAGACTGAATCTGCAATAGGTAAGCAGCTTGGTTTGAAGAAATCAACTGTGGGAGCAATTATTAGGAAATGGAAGACATACAAGACCACTGATAATCTCCCTCGATCTGGGGCTCCATGCAAGATCTCACCCCGTGGGGTCAAAATGTGAATGACCTGCAGAGAGCTGGGACCAAAGTAACAAAGCCTACCATCAGTAACACACTACGCCGCCAGGGACTCAAATCCTGCAGTGCCAGACGTGTCCCCCTGCTTAAGCCAGTACATGTCCAGGCCCGTCTGAAGTTTGCTAGAGTGCATTTGGATGATCCAGAAGAGGATTGGGAGAATGTCATATGGTCAGATGAAACCAAAATATAACTTTTTGGTAAAAACTCACAGGCCTCTCTCATCTTTTTAAGTGGGAGAACTTGCACAATTGGTGGCTGACTAAATACTTTTTTCCCCCACTGTACTTCTCTGTTTCCCCAGTGTAGTATACTTATCTGTTTCCCCAGTGTAGTATACTTCTCTGTTTCCCCAGTGTAGTATAATTCTCTGTTTCCCCAGTGTAGTATACTTCTCTGTTTCCCCAGTGTAGTTTCCTCTCTGTTTCCCCAGTGTAGTATACTTATCTGTTTCCCCAGTGTAGTATACTTATCTGTTTCCCCAGTGTAGTATGCTTCTCTGTTTCCCCAGTGTAGTATGCTTCTCTGTTTCCCCAGTGTAGTATACTTCTCTGTTTCCCCAGTGTAGTTTCCTCTCTGTTTCCCCAGTGTAGTATACCTCTATGTTTCCCCAGTGTAGTATACCGCTCTGTTTCCCCAGGGTAGTATACTACTCTGTTTCCCCAGGGAGCTGCAAGCAAGCACGCACCTACCCACCACACTCCATCTCACACCCCTCATCTCTCCCCCTCCCAACACCCCTCATCTCTCCCCCTCCCAACACCCCTCATCTCTCCCCCTCCCAACACCCCTCATCTCTCCCCCTCCTCTCACCCCTCATCTCTCCCCCTCCCAACACCCCTCATCTCTCCCCCTCCCAACACCCCTCATCTCTCCCCCTCCTAACACCCCTCATCTCTCCCCCTTCTAACACCCCTCATCTCTCCCCCTCCTCACACCCCTCATCTCTCCCCCTTCTAACACCCCTCATCTCTCCCCCTCCTCACACCCCTCATCTCTCCCCCTTCTAACACCCCTCATCTGTCCCCCTCCTCACACCCCTCATCTCTCCCCCCTCCTCACACCCCCTCATCTCCCCCTCCCAACACCCCTCATCTCTCCCCCTCCCAACACCCCTCATCTCTCCCCCTCCCAACACCCCTCATCTCTCCCCCTCCCAACACCCCTCATCTCTCCCCCTCCTAACACCCCTCATCTCTCCCCCTCCTCACACCCCTCATCTCTCCCCCTCCCAACACCCCTCATCTCTCCCCCTCCCAACACCCCTCATCTCTCCCCCTCCTCACACCCCTCATCTCTCCCCCTCCTCTCACCCCTCATCTCTCCCCCTCCTCACACCCCTCATCTCTCCCCCTCCTCACACCCCTCATCTCTCCCCCTCCCAACACCCCTCATCTCTCCCCCTCCCAACACCCCTCATCTCTCCCCCTCCTAACACCCCTCATCTCTCCCCCTTCTAACACCCTCATCTCTCCCCCTCCTCACACCCCTCATCTCTCCCCCTCCTCTCACCCCCTCATCTCTCCCCCTCCCAACACCCCTCATCTCTCCCCTCCCAACACCCCTCATCTCTCCCCCTCCTAACACCCCTCATCTCTCCCCCTTCTAACACCCCTCATCTCTCCCCCTCCTCACACCCCTCATCTCTCCCCCTCCTCACACCCCCTCATCTCTCCCCCTCCCAACACCCCTCATCTGTCCCCCTCCTCACACCCCTCATCTCTCCCCCTCCTCACACCCCTCATCTCTCCCCCTTCTAACACCCCTCATCTCTCCCCCTCCTCACACCCCTCATCTCTCCCCCTTCTAACACCCCTCATCTGTCCCCCTCCTCACACCCCTCATCTCTCCCCCTCCTCACACCCCTCATCTCTCCCCCTTCTAACACCCCTCATCTCTCCCCCTCCTCACACCCCTCATCTCTCCCCCTCCTCACACCCCTCATCTCTCCCCCCTCCTAACACCCCTCATCTCTCCCCCTCCTAACACCCTCATCTCTCCCCCTCCTCACACCCCTCATCTCTCCCCCTCCTAACACCCCTCATCTCTCCCCCTCCCAACACCCCTCATCTCTCCCCCTCCTCACACCCCTCATCTCTCCCCCTCCTCACACCCCTCATCTCTCCCTCCTCACACCCCTCATCTCTCCCCCTCCTCACACCCCTCATCTCTCCCCCTCCTAACACCCCTCATCTCTCCCCCTCCTAACACCCCTCATCTCTCCCCCTCCTCACCCCCCTCATCTCTCCCCCTCCCAACACCCCTCATCTCTCCCCCTTCCAACACCCCTCATCTCTCCCCCTCCCTAACACCCCTCATCTCTCCCCCTTCTAACACCCCTCATCTCTCCCCCTCCTCACACCCCTCATCTCTCCCCCTCCTCTCACCCCTCATCTCTCCCCCTCCCAACACCCCTCATCTCTCCCCCTCCCAACACCCCTCATCTCTCCCCCTCCTAACACCCCTCATCTCTCCCCCTTCTAACACCCCTCATCTCTCCCCCTCCTCACACCCCTCATCTCTCCCCTCCTCACACCCCTCATCTCTCCCCCTCCCAACACCCCTCATCTCTCCCCCTCCCAACACCCCTCATCTCTCCCCTCCTCACACCCCTCATCTCTCCCCTCCCAACACCCCTCATCTCTCCCCTCCCAACACCCCTCATCTCTCCCCCTCCCAACACCCCTCATCTCTCCCCCTCCCAACACCCCTCATCTCTCCCCTCCCAACACCCCTCATCTCTCCCCCTCCTAACACCCCTCATCTCTCCCCCTTCTAACACCCCTCATCTCTCCCCCTCCCAACACCCCTCATCTCTCCCCCTCCCAACACCCCCTCATCTCTCCCCCTCCTAACACCCCTCATCTCTCCCCTTCTAACACCCCTCATCTGTCCCCCTCCTCACACCCCTCATCTCTCCCCCTCCTAACACCCCCTCATCTCTCCCCCTCCTCACACCCCTCATCTCTCCCCCTCCCAACACCCCTCATCTCTCCCCTCCTAACACCCCTCATCTCTCCCCCTCCTAACACCCCTCATCTCTCCCCCTCCTCACACCCCTCATCTCTCCCCCTCCCAACACCCCTCATCTCTCCCCCCTTCTAACACCCCCTCATCTCTCCCCCTCCTCACACCCCTCATCTCCCCCCCTCCTAACACCCCTCATCTCTCCCCCTCCTCACACCCCCTCATCTCTCCCCCTCCTCACACCCCTCATCTCTCCCCCCTTCTAACACCCCTCATCTCTCCCCCTCCTCACACCCCTCATCTCTCCCCCTTCTAACACCCCTCATCTCTCACCCTCTTCTCACCCCTCATCTCTCCCCCTTCTAACACCCCTCATCTGTCCCCCTCCTCACACCCCTCATCTCCTCCCCTCCTCACACTGGGGTCAGCAGTAGGACACCAGGTAGCTACTACTGACCTCTCCCAAAGTGTCCTGGGGTCAGCAGTAGGACACCAGGGGTGTTCAGTCAGACAGCCTTAGGCCAGGCTATAGAAGGTATAGGTACTGAGTTGTTGGTGCTCATGGAACTCCCCTTCCTCCTATCCCTCTCTTACATTTATATTTGACATGTTAGTCATTTAGCAGACGCTCTGATCCAGAGTGACTTACAGTGCATTCATCTCAAGGTAGCTAGGTGAGACAACAACACATCACAATCGTATCAAGTAGATTTTCCCTCAACAAAGTATTTATCAGTGAAGTCAGTGCTAGTGGGAGAAGAGAAGGGCCTTTGACCTCAGCCGACTACTTGATGATGTAACACTACTGTACAAAATGACAAATCTGGCCTCCTCAACTCTTGGTAGAAAATAGAAGGGTGTTTTGGGTTGTGTAGCCCAGGAGTCATTCATTCAAGTTGCACTACAGGACACTGTTAACATCACCAAGCATTGGCTAATGGCTACCTTTACCCCAATTCCTGTCCAGCTCCCTGCTTCACCAAGTAGCACAATAGGACATTAACATAGGCCTCTAAATCATAAAGCATTTCTGTACTCTCGCTGGTGCAAGGTGACCCATAAATGAAACCAGGATAGCCAGGCTATTTGACCCCCTACTGTAGATACGGGGCTCCACTAAACCAGAGGGACAATAGATGTGGATATAGAGGGTGTACTTTTCCAATATCAACATCTGTGATAAGATGGAAATCTGCAAGTTCCTTGTCCTCTTCTGCTTCTTGAGCATTAGTCTGAATGACTTTCATGTTTTTGACAGCAAAAGTAAAGTCCAAAGTGGTTCGCTGAATCTAAATAGGAGCAGCTTTTGTAGTGTCACCCATTATGCTGAGAGACAGAGGTTCCATCCCAAATGGAACCCTATTCCCTATATAGTGTACTGCTTTTGAACAGGACCTATAGGGTGCCATTTAGGACGCAGTCAGAGAGAAGGTTCTGTCAGGGTCTGTGACCAGTATGTGTTGAGTTATAGTGTGTCATGGCTGACAGCTGGCGAGACCCTATAAACCCAGTAGCCCCATTCCTATGGTCGGCCATTAAAGATGACCTCACTGAACTACCTCGGCTTGTCAAACAGAGCATCCTGCAGAAAGGGTTAGGTTTAGCTTCTCATCAAAACTTGATTGATTTGTTCACTTTTTTATCTTCTGGAGAAGATAGTGTTGGTCCCTGTTTTTATGTTTTTATGTGTGGGAATATGGCCTTTAAACAGAGGTATATTTAAGCAATAAGGCACGAGGGGGTGTGGTATATGGCCAATATACCACGGCTAAGGGCTGTTCTTATGCACGACGCGGAGTGCCTGGATACAGCCCTTAGCCGTGGTATATTGGCCATATTCCACAAACCCCCGAGGTGCCTTATTGCTATTATAAACCGATTACCAACGTAATTAGAACAGTAAAAATAAATGTTTTGTCATACCCGTGGTATACGGTCTGATATACCACGGCTGTCAGCCCATCAGCATTCAGGGCTCAAACCACCCAGTTTATATTACCAGGTACATAGCTTCACCAACCTTATTTGACCTTAGCCAGAATTTTGTTCGAATCCCGAGCCGACTAGGTGAAAAATCTGTCGATGTGCCCTTGAGCAAGGCACTTAACCCTAATTGCTCCGGTAAGTCGGTCTGGATAAGAGCGTCTGCTAAATTACTAAAATGTAAATGCAGGTATAAATTAGAGTGGGATGAGAGTTGACACAGTAGATACCTCTGTTGTATTTCATTGTGAATTCTTGTTTATCATACTGTTACAGCTCTCCTGAAGTTAATTTGTGTTCCCAAATCTAATTAAAGCCTTATTTACCCATGTTTTCCCAAATACATTATTCACAAAGTGCCAGTAACCCAGCCTAGACTCCCAAAGAGCAAGCAGCAACACAGTAGCAAGGATGGAAAACTTCCCTGAGGAGGGTAAATCACAGAATAAATGGTTTAATCCGTAACACAGCGGTACGCAGCAATGCGTAAAACACTCCAGTGCAGAAATACGGCGCACTGGAAAACAACAAGGCAAACGGGTGAATATCCCAGCGATACACAATACAAAGAGCTCCACCGAGCTATAATAAGCTCCACAATAAACAATCACACACAAAGGGGGCAGAGGGAACACGTATACAGGTACTGATGAGGGGATATGAACCAGGTGTGTGTAATAAACAAGACAAAACAAATGGAATGATGAGATGAGGAGCGTCAGTGGCTAGAAGGCCGGTGACGATGAACGACGAAGCCTGCCCGAACAAGGAGAGGGGGCAGCTTCGGAGGAAGTCGTGACAGACATGGATCCTTGATTCCCACGCCTGATAATAATGGATTGTATTTGTATAGCTCTTTGTGTAAACAACTTTGATAAACAATAACTGTTGGTTTTCTAGATTAGGAAGATTCATCTGACTCCTAAGGCCAAGGAAGGAGTCAATCATACTTTTATTAATGAAGTGGGACTATGTGGTTTCTGAATCTTTATGAGTGTCACCTGGCTAATTCACTGCTCCTGCTCCATGGAGGGTAGGGCTGAATCCTTACTAATCCACACACACACACACACACACACACACACACACACACACACACACACACACACACACACACACACACACACACACACACACACACACACACACACACACACACACAGAGAAAGAAGGGAGCAGAGAGACAGAGAAAGAAGGGAGCAGGGAGACAGGGAATGAGTGAATGGAGGTAAAAGGTAGTAATACATTCCTGTCAGGGTCAAGAAACACACATCAATAACTCTCTCTCCTTCTTTCTCTCTCTCTTTCTCTATCTCTGTCTGTCTCTCTCTTTCTCTCTCTCGGAGTGTGAGCCAACAGGTTACAGCAGCTCCACACACCCCCTCTCTAACTGTTCAGCGTTACAACAGAGGAGCTCTGGGGTAAAGTGTGTGTCTCATTCATTCACTCTACCTACACACACACACTCCATCTCTCACACACAGTACACAATCTACTGTATGTGAGTGTCTTTTACGGAATACAATACAATAACATCTCGGATTCTTTCTTCTTACCTGTGGGCACTTCTAAACTTTTTCTCAGGGAATTTTTTCTCTCACAACCTGGAAACCCGGAGAGAGCAGCAAGCAGCAGTTGCCAGAACAAGTTGCCAGAACAAGAGGATGTTTCCTATCCCTGGAGAGGTAAGTAAGTAGCAAGGCTTTTAGGGGCTCTGTGAGTGGGCCCATTGCATTCACTGTCTCTTACTGGGTATGTGTCAAATGGCACCCTACTCTTTATATAGTTCACTACATTTGACTAGAAAAGTAGTGCACTATATAGGGAATAGTGTGTCATCTGGGAAGCACCCACTGTCTCTGCCAGCTCTAAAGGTAACACCCAGCTACAGTCTGGTAATTGTGGAACAAATTTGAAAACTGTTATTTTCTGAACGTGCCGTTCCACTCAATATAGTTTTCAAAGAGCGAGAGATAGAGAGAGACACTGCAGCCAAACTAGCAGAGCTAATGCAGCTGAAAAGGCGTGGGCAGAAAATGGAAGCATTTATATCTATATAATGTGTTTAAGGAGCCTCTCCCCCACTTTAAGTTCAGGAATTTATTGAGAGCTTTTAGGCTGCAAATTCCCAGCATTACTCATGCTTTTAAACATAATGTCTGAGGGAAGAGGGAAGTGCATTGTAGCATTAAAGCAAATAACCTGTTGCATACTGCTACTGCCATATCCACACTTGTGTAGAGGTGATGCATGCACAGGATCACACTTAGAAAAAAGGGTTCTAAAAGGGTTCATTGACTGTCCCCATAGGAGAGCACTTTTTGGCTCCATATACAACCCTTTTTGGTTCCTGTAATAACCCTTTTGGGTTCCATGTAGAACCCTTCTAGATGGAACCCAAAAGGGTTATACCTTGAACCAAAAAGGGTTATTCAAAGGGTTCTCCTATGGGGACAGCCGAAGAACCCTTAAAGGTTCTAGATAGCATTAGCACATCAAGGTCACTGTTGTGTCTGAGAGCTGCAGCATTATGTGATGGGACTGGAGTGTACTATAAGGAACTCCCCATGTAAAGACACGTCTGTATAGAATAACTAGCATCAGGAAGTGGTGAATAATGGGTATCTTAATGAGGCATTACTTGTTAATAGTAAGGATTGTATTGTATGTGTGCATTCGTGCGTGCACGTGTGTGTGCGTGCGTGCACATGCATGTGGGATGTAGCTCAGTTGATAGAGCATGGCGTTTGCAACGTCAGGGTTGTGGGTTCGATTCCCACAGGGGGTATGAAAAAAAATAATGTATGCACTAACTGTAAGTCGCTCTGGATAAGAGCGTCTGCTAAATGACTAAAATGTAAATGTAAATGTAATGTGTATTTCGTGTGCATGTTTATCTTGATGATATTACATATCCTAATATCTGGAAATCACATAGACACTACAGCTTGAGGCAGTTGGTGTGTGTGCATGCATAAACACGTGTTTTTACAATATGTCTGTGCACACACACAAACATACACACATGCTTGTGTTTCTACCCTATGTCGGTGTACACACACACTATGTCTGTGTGTGTTTGTGTGTGTGTGCGTGTGTGTGTGTGCCTTTTCACTGCTCCCAATTTCACACCTACAGGGATAATCCTCTGTGAAGTGGAAAATGCCATTATGTAGAAATAACTGACATGCAGTTGGACTTGTGGGGGGGGAGGGAGAGAGGGAGGGAGGGAGGGAGGGAGGGAGAGAGAGAGAGAGGGGGAGAGGGAGAGAGAGAGAGAGAGAGAGAGAGAGAGAGAGAGAGAGAGAGAGAGAGAGAGAGAGAGAGAGAGAGAGAGAGAGAGAGAGAGAGAGAGAGAGAGATGTGTTTTGTATCCTCCACCTTTAATCCACTCTGAGCTGTAGTACACTAACTGGGGCCAGACAGACACACTACCCTCTACAGTGCTAATGTGAGGATACCAGGCTGGACACAAGTGATTGCATTGTGAGATAGTTGCAGGGACGTTGTCAGAGGTTGCTGAGTGCTGCTGACCTGTTTGTGAGTGTAGCCTTTGCAGAAATGCCCCTTCTGCATCTTCAGAGTAAGGCCTGGTCCATTGCTGATTAAGAGTCCAATGCTGTATACACTTACATCATTGCAGACCTTGGTAAGTACATTACATAATATGTCAAGTACTTTCAAATGCTTGAAAGTACTTGAGCTACAGATGTCTTCACAGTGTGACTTGGGGAAAGATGTAGGGAAAGTTCCAACGTGCAACACCAACCCAGGATTAGTACAAAGGCCTACTTTACACAGAGAGATACACTTTATTCAGCAGATGACTCATAAGGCAGCCCCAGATTAAGCCTACTCCTGAAGAAAAAGAAGCACTTTCAATGGAGACTCACCATTGAGCTTTTTCAGTCTAGTAAAAGGGTTGGGGAAACCTTCCCTTACTGTAGATGTAGAAGGATGCGTTGCTGCAACCCAGTTTGCCTTACTGTCTGTGGCTTGTGACTATGACATACAGATCTACATTTGATCACTCATTTGTTGCTGAGAATTTTCAAACTTGTAGTGTATTTTAGTTTTTAAAAGGCTTCAAAAGTTTGTAATTTCCACTTTGAAATTTCAGACTTTATTTTCCCTAACGAGAAATGTATCAACCCCAACAAAAATGTCCATTAATTATAATCCACATAATAATTCACATTTCCTGTTGCTGCTGGATTATGTTCCTGTTGTCATCTGTAAGCTGATGTCAGGTTTCTACAACTTCAAGTTTCTACACTTTAACATGTAAAGTATGTAGCAGGATACAAGCAGAGACAGGACTGGCTTGGATTGGTATGTGAATGGAGAGGTGTTGTGTAGTGTAACCTCTGGCAGCTCTCCCATCTGAGTGGCTGTAAACTCAACATGCCTCAAACAATCAAACGCCCTGACGTTCTGTCCAGGCCTTCAAAGTGCTGTGAAATAAAACTATGGGGGAAAATGTTAGGATTTAATTTTGATCTAGAGTTGATCTGATATGGTCTAGAGAGGTGATGGGGATGTAGCAGGATGGAAGGATGGATGTTTTGATGGAGGGGTGGATGTTTTGATGGAGTGATGGAGGTTATGAAGGAGGGATGAATGTTTTGATGGATGATGTTTTGATGGAGGGATGGATTGATGGATGCTTTGATGGATGGATGTTTTGATGGATGGATTGATTGATGGATGCTTTGATGGATGGATGGATGTTTTGATGGAGGTATGGATGTTATGAAGGAGGGATGGATGTTTTGATGGAGGGATGGATTGATGGATGTTTTGATGGAGGGATGGATGTTTTGATGGAGGGATGGATGTTTTGATGGATGGATTGATTGATGGATGGATGTTTTGATGGAGGTATGGATGTTATGAAGGAGGGAGGGTTATGGGGCGGCAGGTAGCTTAGTGGTTAAGAGCGTTGTGCCAGTAACCGAAAGGTCGCTGGTTCTAATCCCCGAGCCGACTAGGTGAAAAATCTGTCGATGTGCCCTTGAGCAAGGCACTTAACCCTAATTGCTCCTGTAAGTCGCTCTGGATAAGAGCGTCTGCTAAATGACTAAAATGTAAAATGTAAAAGGAGGGATGGATGTTTTGATGGAGGGATGGATTGATGGATGCTTTGATGGATGGATGGATGTTTTTGATGGAGGTATGGATGTTATGAAGGAGGGATGGATGTTTTGATGGAGGGATGGATGTTTTGATGGATGGATGAATGTTTTGACGGAGTGATGGAGAGATTGAGAGATGGGGTGATGGAGAGATTGAGAGATGGGGTGATGGAGAGATTGAGAGATGGGGTGATGGAGAGATTGAGAGATGGGGTGATGGAGAGATTGAGAGATGGGGTGATGGAGAGTGGTGTTTAGGGGGAGGTGTAGCTCTATCTGCCTTACCTCCATAACTTGCTACATTCGCACACACTGTATATATATTTTCTGTTGTATTTTTTGACTTTATGTTTTTTTACCCCATATGTAACTCTGTGTTGTTGTTTTTATCGCACTGCTATGCTTTATCTTGGCTAGGTCGCAGTTGTAAATGAGAACTTGTTCTCAACTGGCTTACCTGGTTAAATAAAGGTGAAAAAAAAAAAAAAAAATCTGGTATCTGTATTTACTAGTGTGTGGTAGCTGAGCTAAGACAGACTTGACACACACACACACACACACACACACACACACACACACACACTGACAGTCTTGTACAGCTAACCTTGTGGGGACACACAATTCAGTCCCATTCAAAATCCTATTTTCCCTAACCCAAACCTAACCCTAGCTCCTAACCCTAACCCTAACCCTAACCCTATCTCCTAACCCTAACCCTAACCCTAAAACTAACCCTAGTTCCTAACCCTAACCCTTAACGTAATTCTAACCCTAACACTAATTCTAACCTTAACCCTAAACCCCCTAGAAATAGCACTTGACCTTGTGAGGACCAACAAAATGTCCCCAGTTGGTCAAATTTTTGTTTGTTTACTATTCTTGTGGGGACTTCTGGTCTCCACAAGAATAGTTAAACACGTCACACACACACACACACACACACACACACACACACACCCACTGTAGGGAAAGGCAGAAATACAGAGATACTATAAAACCATCTAAAATCACAACCTCACCATAGCTAATCTATTGACCTTTTCACAACCTCTAAAAGTGTAAGCTAACATATGGAATTGTTTTAAGACGGTCATTTAGCTATTTTATTTTCGGGATGTCTCATGGTCTGACAAACACCGCTGTAACTCGGCCATCTCCCACCACAGATGCGGAAGGCCGACATACCCGGATGCGGTCGATTGAGACTCAGCCCATGCAAAAACCCTGATATCTCTAGCTTAAACGGACAGAATTTGATGGGATTCTTTTTATTATGTTACTTAGATTGACCCAGGGGGTGCATCAATAGACTCTTAAGGATCAGAAATGTTGTCCTTTAAATGTATCTGAAGCGTCTTTGCAGAAGCACCTTTAATGTCACGTCAGCAAAGCAGATAGAAAATTACAATTGGCCTGAAATGTAGAGTAGCCTTGAGGGTACGCTCTCCTTCCTTGGACTCCATGACCTGGAATGCATGCACTTTCTCTTCTGAAGGGAGTGTGTGTGTGTGTGTGTGCGCATTCATGTTTTAGTGTGTGTGTGTGCGTGCGTGCGCGAGTCTCCTGAAGGGAGAGATTGTTTCCTCCAATCATTAACCTTGGAATGCAGACCCAATTTACCTTCATATTCTTTCGCAGGCCTGATTACTGGGAGGAATGCTTAGGTTTTCACCAGACACACTTCTCCTCTTTGAAATGTATTGCTAGTGCATGGCCGCGACATGTATTTTAATGCAAAGGAAACCATATTTCAGGGTCTGGTCACAGAGAACCTGCTATCTATTAGATTGTAGATTATGGACCACATAAAGAAACGCTGACACACAGACACACATACACACACCACACATATACAAACACACACACGTGGACACACATATACACAGATGCACGCACAGGTGGAGATAAGAACTGGACACGGATGTCTGTTACTACAGATTTGCTTTGGTGTCGCGATCAAACTCAACATGCAAACACACACACACACACACACACACACACACACACACACACTGGTTGACAGGAGGATATCGATTGTACACACGTGGGTTCTATTACAGATTTGCTATAGGGTCAGGGTGTCCACACACACACACACACACACACACACACACACACACACACACACACACACACACACACACACACACACAGGAAACAATTAGCTATGATGTCTTAGCCTAGCTTAGGGATTAATCTGACCTGGTCAGTGAGTTCCAGGGCTATGAGTGGGAGAAGGCCTCAGGGCAGGGGGCTCGACTAATCTCCTCACCAAGATAGGTGTTCTGGTCTGGGGGTCCGTGGCAGGCCAGTTAGGCCCCAAAGTTGAGGTAGATGCTACGGCTCCCATTCCAGATGACCTTGATTTTGAAGGGATGGTTATACAGTCTAGACTATATGGAATATAATGATCAGGACCAGGAAGTTGGCTTGGGAAAAATCTGGGCCTTTCAGTGCAGAAGAAAAATAATACTGAAATATCACATTTACATAAATATTCAGACCCTTTACTCAGTACTTTGTTGAAGCACCTCTGGCAGCAATTACAGCCTTGAGTCTTCTTGGGTATGACGCTACAAGCTTGGCACAACTGTATTTGGGGAGTTTCTCCCATTCTTCTCTGCATATCCTCTCAAGCTCTGTCAGGTTGGATGGGGAGCGTTGCTGCACAGCTATTTTCAGGTCTCTCCAGAGATGTTCATGCTCTGGTTGGGCCACTCAAGAACATTCAGAGACTTGTCCCGAAGCCACTCCTGCGTTGTCTTGGCTGTGTCCTTAAGGTCGTTGTCCTGTTGGAAGGTGAACCTTCGCCCCAGTTTGAGGTCCTGAGCGCTCTGGAGCAGGTTTTCATCAAGGAGCTCTCTGTACTTTGCTCCGTTCATCTTTCCCTCAATCCTGACTAGTCTCCCAACCCTGCCGCTGATAAACATCCCCACAGCATGATGCTGCCACCACCATGCTTCACCGTAGGGATGGTGCCAGGTTTCCTCCAGACGTGACAATTGGCATTCAGGCTAAAGAGTTCAATCTTGGTTTCATCAGACCAGAGAATCTTGTTTCTCATGGTTTGAGAGTCTTTAGGTGCCTTTTGGCAAACTCCAAGTCATGTGCCTTTTACTGAGGAGTGGCTTCCTTCTGGCCTGATTGGTGGAGTGCTGCAGAGGTGGTTGTCCTTCTGGATGGTTCTCCCATCTCCACAGAGGATCTCTGGAGCTCTGTCAGACTGACCATCGGGTTCTTGGTCACATTCCTGACCAAGGCCCTTCTCCCCCGATTGCTCAGTTTGGCCAGGTGGCCAGCTCTAGGAAGAGTCTTGGTGGTTCCAAACTTCTTCCATTTAAGAATGATGGAGGCCACTGTGTTCTTTGGTACCCTTCCCCAGATCTGTGCCTCGACACAATCCTGTCTCGGAGCTCTACGGACAATTCCTTCGATCTCAAGGCTTGTTTTTTTCTCTGACATGCACTGTCAACTGTGGGACCTTATATAGACAGGTGTGTGCCTTTCCAAATAATTTCCAATCAATTGAATTCCACAGGTGGACTCCAATCAAGTTGTAGAAACATCTCAAGGATGATCAATGGAAACAGGATGCACCTGAGCTCAATTTCGAGTCTCATAGCAAATGGTGTGAATAATTATGTAAATAAGGTATTTCTGTTTTTTATTATTTATGCTTTTGCTAAAATTTTGCAAAACCTGTTTTCACTTTGTCATTATGGAGGTATTGTGTGTAGAATGATGAGGAAAATGTTTTATTTGATCCATTTTAGAATAAGGTTGTAATGTAACAAAATGTGGAAATAGTCAAGGGGTCTGAATACTTTCCGAATGCACTGTAGTTATAGGCTGTAACTTGATCTCATAATTTGATCAGGTCACATTGTCAGGAAAAACTCAGGACCCGTATAGTGATTGTGACGTCACGAGAGGCTACACAGCTTTCAGCGGGATTGCTCAAGTAGTGCAAGGAGACAAGGTTCAAACAAAACAAGGATTTTATTATAGGTCTTGGGAAATTAACGAAAATATAACAAAATTCTGTTCTCTTGTGGCTCTTTAAGGGTTAACAGTTCAGGGATGTCTCTTCCACATCCAAAATCATAATTCTCACTCGCTCAGATAACTTTTCCCCAGCCTTACTGTAGTCCACGTTGCAGCTAGTGGCCAACCCAGCAAAAAGTCCTTCCAAATGTCTCTCACGTATTTCCACAGGTGCATATATCCAAAGGTGAGTATTTCCCAAAGGTAAGTATCTCCAAATCCTTATATTCCTCATGGAAGTGGACGTGCAGCACTCTTGTCCTCCAGAGAGCCCAGGTTGGAGACTGTGTTTCTTCACCCCCCACACACTCCCTCAGTGTGTCTCTTCCCTTCCAAAACCTTCAGCTCATCAGCTCCTGATTTGTTTCAGCTGCGTGGGAAGATTGGCCATAGAGGGGTGGAGTTCCCGACCATACCAGCAGATGGAGCCATAGCTGTCTGGGTTTGCAGCCACCTCAGGGGGATGTAACGTCCCTCCAGGACACAGCCTCTCGTGACATCACATGATATATTAGTGTTGTTCACTGTGAGATGGTGAATGTTCATTGTGCCTAATTGCTTAGCTTGTTTCAAGGGAGCTGTCAACAGTCTCCATAGTAACAACCTTGGTACAACGCACTGACTGTTAGCTACTGAAAGGGATGGGCATGATTCACCATCTGAAATGTCATGGCTTTGATTTCGTGAATATTTTACTATCGGGGTGGTTCTCAGTTCCTTATGGAGTATGGTGTTGATTCCTGCATAGGCCACAAATTAGTCAGCTGAATGTAGTTATATGTAAGTGTAGCAGAGATTATTGTGAATCATACTCTCATGAAGAGATAGCCCTGCCTGAGACTTGTAAGGCCAATTGTCTCCCTAAGACCTTGAGGATGTCCTCCTGCTGGCCTAACCTGCTGAACGGTAGACCTGGGATCAATTTGATTCAACATATGATAGTGTTATGTAGCAAACACTCATGTATGGGCCTTGTTTAACTGTTTAACTTTGTTGGTTTCAGAAAAGAGAGAAGAGTCTGAGCTGAATCTTAAAGAGGAGTGGATCTGTCGGAGGAAATCTTGGGAGAGGAGGACCAGGAACAGGAGAGAAGAGGAGGAGAAGGAGGGATAGAAGAGGAGAGGAGGACAGAGCATGGGCCACTCCTGCTTGTGGATTTTTATGCTGTCCCTGTCTCTCTCCCACCAGGAGGTCATTGCACAGGCAGAAGGTATTGGATTTGACCTCTCTTTCTCTCTCCATCCCTCTCTCTGCCTCTCTCTCTCTCCATCCCTCTCTCTCTCTCCATCCCTCTCTCCCTCTCTCTGCCTCTCTCTCTCCATCCCTCTCTCTGCCTCTCTCTCTCTCCCTCTCCATCTCTCTCCATCCCTCTCTCTCTCTCTCCCTCTCTCTCATCCCTCTCTCTCTCTCCATCTCTCTCTCTCTCCATCCCTCTCGCTCTCCCTCTCTCTCTCATCCTCATCTCTCTCTCTCTCTTTCTCCATCTCTCTCTCCATCCCTCTCTCTCTCTCTCCCTCTCTCTCTCATCCCTCTCTCTCTCATCCCTCTCTCTCTCTCTCCCCCTCCCTGTCACCATTTCTCTCCTGACCATTCCCTTTCTTCAGCTTTCTCAACATGTCTTCTCTCTCTCTCTCTCTCTCTCTCTCCGTTTCTCTCCCGTCTCTCTCTCTCTCTCTCTCTCTCTCTCTCTCTCTCTCTCTCTCTCTCTCTCTCTCTCTCTCTCTCTCTCTCTCTCTCTCTCTCTCTCTCTCTCTCTCTCTCCACATGTCTACACACCTGGATGGACTAGGCAGGTAGACAGTGAGGCAAACTCAGACACAGTGTTGTTTCTCATCTTCTATCGTTAGACAGGGCATTCTTAATATCTGGCAGCCTCCTGTTCACCACTACAGTCAACTGTCTGACAGACAGTCAAATCTCGGCCTTAGGTTTGGTACTGTACATCGCACCTGGGTCAAATATATATGTCAAATATTTGCTAATACTTGAGCTGGGCTTCATTTGGTTTGGCCGGTACATCGGAACCAATGGCATAGTCCCAAAAGTGCAAACATCAAGCTAAATCAAACACGTCTGCTAGAGGATTACTGTACACAGCTTCAGATGTGCTTGGATACCATGGAAGATTAAATTAGCCAATCAGATGGTTAAAGTTGACTCTCAGGGTGGAATCGGATTGGCAGCCAGTGATGCATTTTTTGTACTTTCCAACTATTGTAATGAAACAACATTTGTGCAACACCTAACAACCTCGTCACGAGTTTCTGACCATTCAGTGTAATGGCTAAGGTGCTGGACTGACAATCGCAGGGACCTGGGTTTGAGTCCCGATCAGGCTACCCCTTGAATTTGCTGCAGTACTATAATTCTATGCTTACAGTGTTTGACTGACAGAAGGCTTTAGAGTCAACTTGATTTAAACCCCAACGTCAATTACTCTCATGTTCTGTGAGATTAAATGCATTTAAATATGTTTTAATTCGGCCCTGATGTTACCCTTTCCCCAAAGTAGAACTTAGATGGTGAGCAGGTGGATTCTTGTCAAATACACCAGCCTGGCTGGCAGCTGTGTTGAAACTAGAGAAACAAACTCAGGACTATAGCCTGTATGGAAAGTTATCATTGGAGTACTAACAGTTGTCATTCTTGGGGCTTGTTCTGTTTTGTCAAGGAGTCACACATGGATCCAAGTTATTATGTTCCAATATTAGAGTGTAGTGAATGAACAATGAATAGACTATTGACTGTACTGTATTGCTAGATGATGGTATGTAGCAACTAGGTAGACAACAGGTTCAGTACGACAGATACTGAACTATAATGACCCTTCACCATGTGTTGTCTAGCCATTCTAGGCATGTGGTTCTCACCTGCCAGTACAGACACAGTATAGAGTCTGGACAATTGATATTTTTCTCCTCAGTCTGTCTGTCTATCTGTCTGTCTGTTTGTCTGTCTGGACAATTTATATTTTTCCTCTCTGTCTGTCTGTCTGCCTGTCTCTCAGTCTGTCAGTCAGTCTCTCTGTCAATCAGTCTCTCTGTCTGTCTGTCTGTCTGTCTGCCTGTCTGTCTGCCTGTCTGCCTTTCCGTCTGTCCGTCCTTCCTTAAGTCAGTCTGTCTGTCCATCCGTCCTCCATTCCGCCAGTCCTTCTGTCCGTATGTCTGTCCGTCCTTCAGTCAGTCTGTCCGTCCATCCGTCCACCAGTCCTTCAGTCTATCTGTCCGTCCTTCAGTCCGTCATTCAGTCTGTCAGTCAGTGTATGCTTTGCTGATCTCTGCTGCTGTGTTCCATAGTTCACGTCCTCCATTTGGAGGGTAAAAAGTTTACACTGATACTACATATTATACTAAACTAATGGAAGAACTTTCCATGCCTTGGCTTGGTTTGCTGCCTTTGTGAAGCTTGACTTAGGAACCGTGCTCGGTGCTGACTCACACTGTCGTTTCCCATGACCTGTGAAAGTTCATTACATGGCAATGTGGCCAGAGGCAGTGGAGGCAGTTTGTCGGTGTAGTCTCCCAAACGGTTCCCTCTGATACTTAGTCTCCTGACTCCTGTGGAATGCAGGATATAGTTTTGTGAACAGGAGCAGAGTGCTGGTCCGCGTTGAGCCGGGACATATGTCACCCCCACTGAATCCTGGGACGGCGGCCAAGGAAGGGTAGGATAAAAGAGGAGAGGAAAGGCGAGGGAGTGAAATAGAAGACAAGGGGAAAGGAGAGAGGCTGAGTTATCACCATACAGCACAATCACTGGACCTGATCTTCTATTCCCTGTTGTAATCTATTCTGTCACAGTGTGGTTTATTGCATATGTAATACTGGGGCACTGACAGGGAGAATGTGTGTGTGTAGACTGTTTGTGTGTGTGTGTGTGTGTGTGTGAGAGTAGGTGGTTGGTAGGGTAATCGGGGTGTGTGCGAGAGAGTGTGTGGATAATATGGAAAGTAATACGGTTCATGCAAACATGTGTGCATCTTTTCAAGTGTGTGTGTTTATGCAAAGAGAACCAACACCTATTCAACCGCCCGGTGTGTGTCTGAGTGGACGCGGTGTGTGTCTGAGTGGACGCGGTGTGTGTCTCAGTGGACGCGGTGTGTGTCTGAGTGGACGCGGGGTGTGTCTGAGTGGACGCGGTGTGTGTCTGAGTGGACGCGGTGTGTGTCTGAGTGGACGCGGTGTGTGTCTGAGTGGACGCGGGGTGTGTCTGAGTGGACGCGGTGTGTGTCTGAGTGGACGCGGGGTGTGTCTGAGTGGACGCGGGGGCTGGCCCCACTTTGTGCTGTGTATGTTGTTGTTCTAAGCCTTCCTCATTGCTGTTCTAAAGTTTTATTGCTGGAGTGCTCAGAATATTGATGGTCTCAACGCCTCACTTGTGTGCCATTAAACATTCATAGGAGCCTTGTGGTGCTCTGACTGTGACAGCAGAAGGTTGGCCATGGAAATGTATTACCTGCCGAGGCAGGTAGCCTAGCGGTTAAAAGTGTTGGGCCAGTAACTGAAAGGTCTCTGGTTCGAATCCCTGAGCAGGCAAGTTGTAAAAATCTGCCGTTCTGCCCTTGAGCAAGGCAGTTAACCCACAACAACAACTGCTCTTCGGGCATCGATGCCGTCGATTAAGGCAGCACCCTGCACCTCTTTGATTCAGAGGGTTTGGGTTAAATACGGAAGGTTGTGCAACTGATTAAGTATCCCCTTCCCTTTTTGATGGAGGTATACTGCCACCTTGTGGTAGAATGGGGAAACACTGTTGACAGAGCAGCAGGGTGAAGTTGACCTTAGATGCTGATTGTGGGTCAGTTTTGCATTTTCGCCACTAATGGTTAAGGTTAGCTTCCAATTGGCTCATTCATCCCCCCTCCTTTCCCCTGTAACTATTCCCCAGGTGGTTGCTGTGAATGAGAATATGTAAACTAAGGGTTAAATAAAATACAAATCAAATTAGCATTGGGAAAGAGGAAACTGAAATCCTAGATCTGTACCTAGTGGAAACTTCACCCTGGAGCGTGGACAGAAACAGATCAATTGAGTTGGTGCTTGATTTAGCCAGCATTGGCACCAGTACAGTTCATTCTTTTCTGGTTTCACAGAGAATAAAACATGAAAGGTGGAACAGTAGGTGAAATAAAGCTACATTAAAGAAAGGCTTTGGAATTCAGTTTGAATAAAGACAGTCTTTTTCTTCTTGGTTTTGCCTTCTATTCTCTACTGACATGACAGGTGCCAACACTCAGTTAATCTGGCCTTCATTGTGCCCCTAGGCTGAGAGAAATCCCACTCAACTAAAATATTTAATGGAATTGATGCAGAGACGTACATACTGAATGCAGACTTATATATAGGTCCCGTGTAGCTCAGTTGGTAGAGCATGACATTTGCAGGGTACTCACTAACTGTAAGTCGCTCTGGATAAGAGCGTCTGCTAAATGACTAAAATGTCAAATGTAAATATACAGACATCCCTGCAGGAAATCTAACATCCTCCAACCCGGATTTCTGGAAAACATGGGAATTTTGGGAAAGTTAACGGAATTTTGCAACCCTAACACTAAACCAGCCATATATCTGTTGTTCCCACAGCATGTCGGACGGCAGAGCCTGCAGACCTTGTGTTCTTGGTGGATGAGTCGTGGGGCGTGGGCCAGACCAGCTTCTCCTGGGTTAAAGACTTCATCTCGGCCATCATTCATTCCTTTCAGGACAGCGTGGTGGGGTCCGAGGGCATTCGCTTTGGAGTCACCGTCTACGGAGATATACCCAGGTCTCTATGGTTAGGTCTGCAGGGTTGGGCAATGTTATCCGCAAAGAGCAAAGGTTACTTAGGAACATTTATGTATTTACATTCCTTTATCCCTCTCCCCAGGGGTAGGAAATCTGACCCTGCAAAAGCCAATGTGGGTGCAGGCTTTTGGTACACCTGATTTAACTAATTAACTAGTCATAGTCTTCAATAATTGGTTGAATCAGCCAATAATTGGTGTTACTGCTTTGGCTGTGTCTAAAACCTCTTCAGTGAATTCCTAAAGACTTCAGTTCAGAGTTGCAAAGAAGCTCAGGGACTTTTGGTCTGTCTGTGTTAGGCTCCATAGAGCCTCACTGCTAATCAGTCTAGACTGGCTGATCCACCCACAACCCAGGAATGACTCTTCTGCTCTCTCTCTCTCTCTGTCTCTTTCTCTGTCTCTGTCTCTGTCTCTGTCTCTGTCTCTGTCTCTGTCTCTGTCTCTCTCTCTGTTTCTGTCTCCAGGATGCGTATTGCCCTGACAGACTACAGCAGTCTAGAGGAGGTCCTGAGGGCAGTGAAGGACCTCCCCTTTGAAGGCGGGGCCAGTCGAACGGGCGACGCCCTCCAGTTCCTGGTGGATTATGTCTTCAGTGCGGCTATCACCAGGGACAACACCCCCAAGGTTAACTACTGTACATCTCAAAATTGGTTCCTGGGATGTTAAACACTTCTCCAGGCGTTGTGAGATCTGATAGTTAGCAACCACAGGAGGTTGGTGGCACCTTAATTGGGGAGGAAGGGCTCGTGGTAATGACTGGAGCGGAATCAGTGGAATGGTGTCAAAAACATCAAACACATGGTTCCCAGGTGTTTGATGCGATTCTATTTGCTCCGTTCCGGCCATTATTATGAGCCGTCCTCCCCTCAGCAGCCTCCACTGTTAGCAACTGCACTTCTCCTTGAAGTGTTACACTGCACTATCCCAGCTGCATCTGCTATAACATGCCAGTCATTGAGATTCTTCGCAGCCCTCCAAGTCACACACACACACACACACACACACACACTGCAAGTCATGCTGAAGCACAGCTAATGTGGCAGAGAGAGAGAGCAGGATTAGGTTGACATATTTGATTTCACCACTCGGAGCACACACACCGTAGCCACATCAGGTGCATATTGATGTGCTCTCACCCCCTCCCCCCTCCTAACCCCCCCATCGATTGGGGCCTGAACTTTCGACAAACTGCAGTGAATTTTTATTAATGGGGAATTATCATTCCGTAGTGTTTTAAGTCTCACACTGCGTTATTGCATTATGCATGCAATTATGAGTTAAAACATGTCAAATATCTCTAAGGACAGGGCTTGTTTTTTGTATGCATGGTAATGTGGTATTTCCAATAAGGGTAAGTGTACTCCCTACGAAGGAAGATCTAGTTCATCTAGTTCTATGCTATTGTGTGTTGCTTTTAAAATACTCATGTTTACGTTTCCTATGAGAACAGGTCTAGTTAGTCAATTTCTATGTTATTGTGTTTCGCTATTGAAAAGACTCTCATTTAAGTATTTCCTCTTAGGGCGGGTCTAGTTCTATACAATTGTGAGTTGCTTTTAAAATACTAATTTTCATATTTCCTATGAGAACAGGTCTAGTTAGTCAATTTCTATTTTATTGTCTTTCGCTATTGAAAAGACTCATTTAGGTATTTCCTCTTAGGGCTGGTCTAGTTTGTCTAGTTCTAAGCAATTGTGTGTTAATATTGAAAAGACCCTTTCAGTAAATACGGATTGTAGTTGTATATTCTGGTAGAACTGTAAAATAGAACTAGTTTGATTGGATTAGTTGTTTGCAGATTGCTGTTCTGATCACAAACGGCCGTTCGGATGACCAGGTGGATGGGCCGTCCAAGGCTGTCACAGACAGTGGGATCTCTATCTACGCAGTGGGTGAGTCTGGAACGCTGTGATTGTATATTCATACAACATCCCTGCAGCGTCCTGGAGATTTTATCCAGCTTACCTATCTGCAGTGCCTTAGGTGAGAAATGAATGTGGTATTCATGGAATGTCATTGAAGTGTGTGTGCGTGCATTTGCAAGTGTGTGATTATGTGTGTGTTGAGCTTATGTGCGTGCCTCTGTGTATCAGTGACCGTGCGTCCATAAGTGTTTGTAAGTACTGCATATTGCTTACACTTCATGCGCTACATGACCTATCTACCAGTGTGTGACTGCACACACTACATAGCCATACATTGTCATGTGCAGTGAGTGTGTCTCTGCTGTCCTTAGCCCAGAGACGGGAAATAATTACAGCTCATTAGCCAGTGGTGAGCTAATTATGGTGATTTTTCATCAGGCTTTTCTGTGCACCCCCTCCCCCCTGACACGGAGGCCAGGTCCTGGTATTCATCATCCCCATAGAGGGAAGCATCAATCTGATCAGCTAGCTGGTCTCTGTCTGACACAGCTGGACAGAGCCAGCTAACACAAGTACTACATAGTACTCTACACCGCTAGAGCAGGGGGAGGTGATCTGGCAGCACCTTATGGTGTGTGTGTCTGTGGTGGGGGGGATCTGTGTGTGGGGATAGGGGGATTGTGTGCGTGTGCGTGTGCGTGTGCGTAATGTACTGTAATGTAATGTACTGTACATGTGAGTGTGTGTGTGTCTGCGTGCATGTGGTGTATGTGTGTGTCTGTAATGTAATGTACTGTACTGTAATGTACTGTAATGTACTCGAATGTACTGTAATGTAATGTAATGTAATGTAATGTACTGTACTGTACTGTAATGTACTGTAATGTACTGTAATGTAATGTTCTGTGGTGTACTGTACTGTAATGTACTGTAATGTACTGCAATGTACTGTAATATACTATAATGTACTGTACTGTAATGTACTGTACTGTACTGTAATGTACTGTAATGTACTGTAATGTACTCTAATGTACTCTAATGTACTGTACTGTACTGTAATGTACTGTACTCTAATTTACTGTAATGTAATGTAATGTACTCTAATGTACTCTAATGTACTGTAATGTACTGTAATGTACTGTGATGTACTACAATGTACTGTAATGAACTGTAATATACTATAATTTAATGTACTGCAATGTAATGTACTGTAATGTAATGTACTGTAATATACAATAATGTACTGTAATGTACTGTAATGTAATGTACTGTAATGTACTGTAATGTACTGTAATGTAATGTAATGTACTGTAATATACAATAATGTAATGTCATGTAATGTAATGTACTGTAATGTACTGTAATGTACTGTAATGTAATGTAATGTACTGTAATATACTATAATGTACTGTAATGTAATGTACTGTAATGTAATGTACTGTAATGTACTATAATGTACTGTGCATGTGAGTGTGTGTGTGTCTGTGTGCATGTGGTGTATGTGTGTGTCTAAGGATATATCTCTCATCTCAGCACATTGCATGAGCTCCATCACACTATACCCCTTGACACTCTCTAATAGCATGAGCAGTTAACAGAACATTGTGTCTCGCTAATCATATTTAGAATGGAATGAGATTCACTTAATGCGCTGTACAGTACTTTGCCATGACAAATGGACACTATGATAGATCAATGCTAACTAATGAACTAAATTAATAGATATATATACTAGATAGGAGCGACTAGGACTGAATGGATTAACTCTCTCTCTAGTAGTCTGAAAACATTATATCTTGTTGTTGTTTTTGCACTGCTGAATGCTATTGTGGTGCCATATTGGGTGTACTGAAAAGATCCTATAGATTTTACAACTATGTCCGTTTTAGCTTTTCTATTTCTATGCTTCTCCTAGGGGTGAGAGGAGCTGATGAATCAGAGCTGAGGAAGATTGTGACCGAGCCCCACGAGGAACACCTGTTGCTAGCTGCTAACTTCTCTCTCCTGGATGCTCTCCTGCCCAAACTGTCCCGGAGAATCTGTTTCACCGCCTCTGAACCCCCACGCCCCGTCAAACACACCCCGACCGGTGAGAATTAGCTCCAACCACTGTTCCAGGATCAGATTACTCACCTCCAATCGTAACCCTAACCATTAGAGGGGTGAAAAGAATCTGACCCTGTATCAGTGGTTAAGGGCAACTTTGAAAGTACCTACTCCTGAGAATGCCCAGATATGTACTGCTATGCTGAACATTACCACCCTCAACATAGGTACGTTTGTGTAGTGTGGCTAGATGGCAGCTGTACTGGCCATGGCTATTGTATATGCGGATACATTTAAACATGTTATTTTGTTTAGTGGTGTCTGGTGCATACTCTGTGTGCTCTTCATGTTTCAACCCCTTCTCTCTGTCATTCTCTCCCATCCATCCTTCTCTCTGTCTTTCTCTCTGTCCTTCTCTCTGTCCTTCTCTCCCATCCATCTTTCTCTCTGTCTTTCTCTCTGTCCTTCTCTGTCCTTCTCTCTGTCCTTCTCTCCACTCCATCCTTCTCTCTCTCCTCTCCACTCCATCCTTCTCTCTCTCTCTCTTTCTCTCCCCTCCATCCTTCTCTCTCCCCCTCATCTTTCTCTATCTTATTCGTCACGCCCCATGTTTCTCTCCCTCCACCTCCCCCTTTACTCATCACCCACCTCTCCTTCCTATCTCCATCCTTCCCTCCATCTCTCTCCCCCATCAGTGGAGGAGCGTGTGGTGGGTCCCCGGGACCTCCAGGTGAGTGAGCTAGCCTACAGCAGTCTCAGGCTGACCTGGAGCCAGGCCACCGGAGACGTCACCGGCTACCGCCTTCTGGTCACCCCCCTCAGCCTCAAGGGACAGCTGCTGCCCAGCCTGCAGACACAGGTGAGGGGAGGGGTTTGTTTAGTGGTTGAGATGTTGTGGTAATAACGGTGGCTAAATTCTCAATGCCAGCTCAGACAATGGGCTAAAATAGGATATTGCCTGGGAGGAAGGCATGGTTGAGGTCAATTCAGTTTTTCAATTCAGTCAAAATTGAAAACACTTTCTGAATTGACTGAATTGGAAACTGAACTGACCCGAAATCTTTTTGGGAGGGTAAGGAGTGAGCTGAGATAAGTGAACCTGGTAGTGGGGTGGAAGGTGAGTAAGGTGGCAGGGGGATGGGGGATGGGATGTGAGAGGTGACAGGATATTGGGGCCCAGGACCAGATGGTGCTGAGTACAGACACAGAGACTGACCACAGCAGGATACTGCTAGATAGAGCTGTGGACTGTGTGTGTGTGTGTGTGTGTGTGTGTGTGTGTGTGTGTGTGTGTGTGTGTGTGTGTGTGTGTGTGTGTGTGTGTGTGTGTGTGTGTGTGTGTGTGTGTGTGTGTGTGTGTGTGTGTGTGTGTGTGTGTGTGTGCGTGCGTGCGTGCGTGCGTGTGGGGGTGCCCATGTGTCGCTAGTATGCAGTGAGTGAAAATCCGAACGCAATATCACAATGACCTTGAGCTTTACAATGTAATGTACTGTAATGTATTGTAATGTACTGTAATGTACTGTAATGTACTATAATGTACTGTAATGTAATGTACTGTGCTGTGCTGTACTGTAATGTAATGTACTGTACTGTAATGTACTGTAATGTACTGTAATGTACTGTAATGTAATGTACTGTAATGTAATGTGCTGTAATGTACTGTGCTGTAATGTACTGTAATGTACTGTAATATACTATAATGTACTGTACTGTAATGTACTGTAATGTAATGTACTGTACTGTACTGTAATGTACTGTACTGTAATGTACTGTACTGTACTCTAATGTACTGTAATGTAATGAAATGTACTGTAATGTAATGTACTCTAATGTACTGTACTCTAATGTACTGTACTCTAATTTACTGTAATGTACTGTAATGTACTCTAATGCAATGTACTGTAATGTACTGTAATGTACTGTAGTTTAATGTACTGCAATGTAATGTAATGTACTGTAATGTAATGTAATGTACTGTAATATACAATAATGTAATGTAATGTACTGTACTGTAATGTAATGTAATGTAATGTAATATACTATAATGTACTGTAATGTACTGTAATGTACTGTAATGTACTGTACTGTAATGTGATGTACTGTAATGTACTGTAATATACTATAATGTACTGTACTGTACTGTACTGTACTGTAATGTAATGTAATGTAATGTAATGTAATGTAATGTAATGCACTGTAATGTACTGTAATGTACTGTAATCTACTGTAATCTACTGTAATCTACTATAATGTAATGTACTGTACTGTAATGTAATGTAATATAATGTACTGTACTGTAATGTACTGTACACTACACTATTTGTTGGAGAGTGTGTGTGTGTTTGTGTTCCATGTGTACATCTACTGACCCTTTCTTCTGAACTATATTGTGACATTCACATTCTTAGTCTTTGTTTTGTATAGTCTGGTGTGTGTGTGTGTGTGTGTGTGTGTGTGTGTGTGTGTGTGTGTGTGTGTGTGTGTGTGTGTGTGTGCACGTACGTGCGTGTTTTGTCTTTGTCTCGCAGGCATGGAATCTTTTCCCATTGTGTGTTTTCTCTCAGTGATTTTCTACAGCCTTGCCAGAGCCACAGGGTGCAGCACTGGATTCTCAGAGTGGGTTGTGTGTTTGTCCTTGCTATGACACAGCTATAGAACTCTGGAGAAAGATACTTTAGCATTCTCTAACAGAACCATTCCTGCAGGGACAATCAAACTATGCAGGCATTACATAACTTCTGTATTGGGTGGTGAAGTCACAGAGGAGAGGATGGATGCGATAGGGTTGAGATGTATTTGAAAGAGATTTGAAAGAGTACTGTGTAATATAAAACATGTTTTCTAACCCTGACGTTAAAAATTAAGTGTTTTATTGTTACATACATGGATAGGTGCAGTGAAATGTGTTGTTTTACACCCCTGGCGCAAATTAGGGTTAAGTGCCTTGCTCAAGGGCACATCGACAGGTTTTTCACCTTGACTGCTCCGGTATTCCAACCAATGACCTTTCAGATACTGGCTCAACACTCTAACCGCTAGGTTACCTGCCGCCCTACAGCTGTTGCACATATCAGTTCTATTCCACCTGATTCCACTAGTACATTAATTATCATGCCCTTGTATAGCTGAATCAGGTGGTGCTGGTGCTGGGAAAGAACAAATATGTGCAACGGCTGACTGAGTGGTGAAAGACTGGTGTAGAATGATTACAGAGTAGAGTGATTCTAGTGATGATACAGTTTCTGAATACACACATACACACACACACACCCACACAAAACCATCCCCACAAACACCCTTACCCATTTCACTCAAACCTCTCCCTCTCTCCCTCTCTTCCGCTCCCTCTCTCTCTCTCCCTGTCCCTCTCCCGCTCTCTCTCCCTGCCCCTCTCCCGCTCTCTCTCCCTGCCCCTCTCTCTCTCCCTGTCCTGTGTGTGTCTTATCAGATTGATCTGAAAGGTGATGAGAGGACATCTCTAGTGACAGAGCTGACTCCTAAGACAGAGTACTCTCTGACTGTCTACGCTATCTACCCCGGCCTCATTGGAGACTCTGCCACCATCATCACACAGACACGTGGGTTACAGAGGCACTAACATCAACAATCCCACACACACAGACATGCACCTATGCTCGCACACGAGCGTGCACGCACACACACACTAGCATACACGCACACACAGGTAAATATTGAAGAGCATATTCTCAAACAAACACCTGGTGAACACACTCACATACAGTAGTATTGTAAATATAGATCCACACGTATACTCAGTCTACATGCAGACATTCACCCACATTGAAACGTACACATCACATTACCTGTGCTCATTTACAACCAGGCATTTTGCATATACACATGCAATTTCAAATATACTCAACGTCACAACATATTTTCCTTCCTCTGACTTAGCCCCTGTGCCTCCTGTCTCAAACTTCCGTGTGATCGAGGAGGGGCTCTTCTCTCTGAGGTTGGCATGGACACGACCTCTAGGGAAGCTCGAGGGATACAAGATCTTCATCCCCAGATGTGAGTTGACTCCTGTATTGACATTACACCACATCATTAGTCTCATCCAGACTTGGGTTTGAATAATATATCTTTCAAATACTTGTAGTGTTTGCTTTAGCCCGTCAAGAGTGCCAGGCGGGCGAAGTTTGTACTTTTGGGACTTTTCTATGGGTCCATTGCAGTAGACAACCTTAATCAACCACAGCTAAGGTATTTTAAATTATTTTAGTATTTGAACCCAGGTCTGGTTACCATAGTTATTTCAGTTGAATTGAGGCTTCATATCATGCCGGTCTCTTGGGGTTTTACATTAACTTTGACACCAGGTACAGAAGTTGAAAGGGCTATACATATCTCATTGTAAACCCCTTCACATTTTCTCTACTAGATTATCATGCCTCTGATTCCCCCATCTCTTGCGGTGTCATAACAACTTTGACACTGCGAAGGCTACAGAATTAGACAGGGATACATATTTAGTCATAATCCTTTCACATATTTCTCTACTTGATGTCATGGCTCTCATTGTCTTTGGGTGTTATAACAAATGTAATACCCGGTACAGAATTTATAATTGTCTTTATTGAAGGTAGTTATCACTTCTGGTACAGAATGTAACAGGGATACCTATTTTGTCCTAAACTCGGTAAACCCAGAACTAAAATCCAGCATCATGTTTAAGTAGTCTGTCCACGAAAGATTAATTGTGTCCTAACCCAATGCAGCCAACAGGCCAGGGCTGACCTATGAGCAGGTGCTGCGCGGCGACACCTCCTCCCATGTGATTGACAGCTTGGAGGAGGATAAGAAGTACACTGTCAGTATCTATGCTGTCTACCCCGAGGGCCCCAGCGAACCTGTCTCGATCGTCGGCAAAACACGTAAGTGACCTTGCTGAATGTGTCCACCAGAGGCTAGAATTTTACATTTTAGTAATTTAGCAGACACTCTTATCCAGAGAGATTTACAGGGGCTATTAGGGTTAAGTGCCTTGCTCGAGGGCACATCGACAGATTTTTTTCACCTAGTCGGCACAGGGATTCGAAACCAGTGACCTTTTGGTTACTGGCACAACACTATTAACCTCCAGTCTACCTGCCTCAAACCAATCCTATGCTTTTAAATCAATGAGTGGGAATTTACACTTCTAGAAAATGATGGAGAATCAAGATGCTTCCATTGCCTTTGAAAGGGATCTTGAAAATACAATCTAAGTCAATTGCCTATGAAATCTATGTACAGCATTCTGACTATGTAATAAGTTGTTTTTCTAAGATTGTCCACTAAGTGGCAGTGTAGCTTCTCCCAACATGTTGATCAGATTTCTGAGGCTGTGGTCAGGTATTTCACTATCTGTGTGTGATGCAGTTTGTCTGTACTGCCTCAGATTACATTTTTTTTATAATTTATGTAAATATTAAATAAACAGGAAGGTATTCATTAGTGTTCTTCCCTTAACTGAGACTCTCTGTGTGTGTGTGTGTGTGTGTGTGTGTGTGTGTGTGTGTGTGTGTCTATATCTATTCTGCAGTGAAACTGGTGCCAGTGCAGCAGTTCCTGGTCCAAAACGCCACCACAGACACAGTCCAAGCCCGCTGGGGCTCAGTGAAGGGGGCCTCGGGGTATCGCCTCACCTGGTCCTCCTCAGGTACTGGGACCGTATAATAATAATAATAATATGCCATTTAGCAGACGCTTTTATCCAAAGCGACTTACAGTCATGCGTGCATACATTTTTGTGTATGGGTGGTCCCGGGGATCGAACCCACTACCTTGGCGTTACAAGCGCCGTGCTCTACCAGCTGAGCTACAGAGGACCACACGTATTAGCAGTGTGTTACCAAGGTCACCCAGAAGACACACTGAACACACATTGACCACTCAGACACTGTGTCTTTGAAGTTACCTACTGCATACAGACTATATACAACTACATACAGACCATATACAACTACATAGAGACTACATAAAGACTACATACAGACTACATACACTCTACATAGAGACTATATACACACTACATACAGACTACATACAGATAAACAATGACTTTGACATAGTGTATGTATTTGACCCAGATCTGGAGGTCACCTAAGATCACAGCTACCCAACCCCCCTCCCCTCTTCCACCACCAGATGGCCATAGAGAGAACGTGAACCTGGGGGAGACCTATAACTTCTACATGATCCAGGGCCTCCACCAAGGCACTGAGTACACCATCACCATCAACCCCATCTTTGTGGACATCGAGGGCCCTGTCACCTCTACCCCAGCCAAGACACGTGAGTTACCATGGACACTGGGGGCTATGCACAGGATAAGTCAACTTTTGAACATTGGTTGTGTCCCAAATGGCACCCTATTAGCTACGTAATACACTACTTTTGACCAGAGCCCTAGCAGTGTGCCGGCTGAGGCACTCTCCCTTTATCATGCAGCTGTTCAATGTCTAATGTTCTATCCATAATGAGTGTTAAAGGGGTAATCTGGGATTTGGTACATCCATGTTTAACGTATAAATGCCTCATCAGCTTAGTTGTACTGTCTTACTCCATCAGAAGCCAGAATATACGCCAAAGCAAATGACATGGTGGCCATTTTGTTGTTTTTCGAATTCCAGACTCTAGGTTTAAGTGAAACCTGTCTACAATAGTATGTTGTTCTCTAAACTCTCAGGGAACAAATCATAACCCATCTACTCTCGCTCCCCTCTCTCTCACTCCACTCTCTCTCGCTCCCCTCTCTCTCTCTCTCCCCTCTCTCTCTCTCCTCTCTCTGTCTCTCCTCTCTCTCTCTCCCCTCTCTCCTCTCTCTGTCTCTCTCTCTCTCTCTCTCTCTCTCTCTCTCTCTCTCTCTCTCTCTCTCCTCTCTCTCTCCTCTCGTTCTCTCTCCTCTCTGTCTCTGCCTTCTCGCTCCCCTCTCGCTCCCCTCTCTCTCCCCTTTCTCCCCTCTCTCTCTCTCTCTCCCCTCTATCTCCCCTCTCTCTCCTCTCTCTCTCCTCTCTCTCTCTCGCTCCCCCTCTCTCTCTCTCTCTCTCTCTCTCTCTCGCTCTCTCTCTCTCTCTCTCTCTCTCTCTCTCTCTCTCTCTCTCTCTCTCTCTCTCTCTCTCTCTCTCTCTCTCTCTCTCTCTCTCTCACACTCTCTCTCTCTCCCCTCTCTCTGTGCCAGTGGAGAGCAGTGCAGTCCAGACTCTGAAGGCATCGGCAGTGAACACCAACAGTGCTGTGGTCTCCTGGAACTCTGTCTCTGGGGCCACCGGCTACAGACTAGCCTGGGGGCCCACTCCAGGTGACCTCTCACCTCTACACAATACACACTTGCACAAAACAAAACAAAAGAACAACCCCCCTACCCCCTAGACACTTGTGGAGATCTGAGGGGATTTGATTTGATAGTCTAGGTGGAATTGTTTTACCATATTAATTATCCCTGTCCAATCCTCTCAGATCTCCAGAAGTGTCTATGGAGCTGTGTACCTACCTACCTACCATCCCTCTGTCTCACCGTGTCTATCAAAATCAGCATCACTAGAACATGATTGGAGGAAGATTCTGCAGCGGGGTTATGGGTAAAAGAAGGTGACGGGAGGGAGGGGGTATTTGATGTCACCCCTCTGAGCGTCCCAGTGGTGACACGACACAGATCCTTTGAAATGCCAGCACTGGGCTCCCCACACTGTCACTCGGAAGTACCAGCGTCATTTTCAAGTGACAAGCTGGCATCATGGCCACCCCCTCAGAAAACAGGAAAATAAAAGGAGAGCTGGAGGGATATGTCGGTTGTTTTAATGAGGGGACGGGCTTTTGATGATGTTGATATGGGGATGACAGGAAAGGGGGGAATGTGTGAATAAAGAGGAGTGTTTGTGTCTGAAAGTGAGAGAAAAGGAATTGATCAAGCTAGATGAAAAGATGGAGGAAGGATATTAGGGTTCCTTCTCCTTTCATGTGGAAATGATGATGATGATGATGAGTTATTTTGGGGTTTAGGTTGGTTTTCGTTCTGGCATCCTCTTCTCTTCTCATTGCCCTCACGACTGGTTGCCTTTTTTTAAATAACTCGGGATGCTTTTAATGTCAACAGAGCTATGCTTCGAAATGAAAGATGTCAACAAACAATCCCAATGTCTGTAGAATTACTTGCTTTAGATGATTTGATTTGATTTTTGAAAAATGAATGCTCTTATATTTTTTGTGCTTTTTGCTTTGTGCATTTGCCTGTATTGGGCTGTAAGTGTTTGGAAAAGCAATATGAAAGGGACAAATTAAATGGAATGGCCGTTAAGGGATTCATTAAGTGACCTAATGGCTAATTATCTAATTTGATTTAAGCTACATAGTGAGCCATTTTGCAGATCATCAGACACAACTCAACTGAACACACCTCCAATAGCAGGTTTTTTTTTTTCACCAAAGGGTAGAAGTTGTCCCAATGTACAGATCTAGGATCAGCTTACCCTCCTCAATTCCTAACCAAAATCATTATGGGCAAAACACTAAACTGACCTTAGATCAGGGCTTAAGCCCTAATCCTCCCCCCTACTCCATTGTTATGTGTGTGTTATTCTTCCAGAGTTTGTGGGTCGGGACCGTCCTAGGCAGCTGGCTCTGAACGGCTCTACCACAGAGTACCTTCTGAAGAACATGGTCCATGACACAGAGTATGTCCTGTCTCTCTACGTCCTGTTTGGATCGCTGGTGGGACCCGGCGTCTCAGCTACCTTCCGCACATGTGAGTCCAAACGTTACCTCTTTCCTAGTAAAGTATATTTTCATCACTACCCTGATTACTTCCCCTTTATCTAGCACTCCGTTGTATCACCCATCAGGCAGTATTGTTTTCTGTTTTCATGTTCAGACTCTACTCCAGTTTTTGTATTCTCTGTTCGTTCCGATTAAACTCACTGACTGCACCTGCTCCCTGCGTCTTCGTCATGTTGCCTTGTATTCCCTCTTCTCTGCCCGCTAGCTCCTTTGGGATATGTGTCTAACTTCCAAGTGACTTCCTACACCAGTTCCTCCATCGACGTGGAGTGGAGTCCCATCGTGGGGTCCACCGAGTACAAACTCACCTGGAACATCGGTACTGTACTGGGCTTCTTGTTCCTAAATATAACCTTATCTGAATTTCAAAGATGAATGTAGCCTGTGAACTGGCAGTGTGTGTGTGTGTGTGTGTGTGTGTGCACATAGGTGTGCGTGCCTGAGTCTTTTAATTTGTTGTGTTACACAGATGGCAACACTCCCCAGTCCCAGTATCTGGACCGCAGTGTTCTGTTCCACCGCATTGAGGGCCTCAACCCAGAGACGGTCTACATAGTTAGCATCCACGCTGTCTACGGCAACACAGAGGGGCCAGAAATCTCCCTCTCACAGCTCACAGGTACCTGGAGAGGGAGTATGGGGCAAATCCTAACTTATGCATGATTTTTTCCCCCGCAGTGGTGCTGGTGGGTATTGGACATTTTCACTTATGCATGCATTGATGTCATTGGGAGACTAAGTGAAATTCCGACTCAAGTGGAAGCCAGGATTCGCCCCTATGACGTCAGTGAAGTCTGCAGTCACAGCAATGTGCTTGGTAGGCACTGTATACAAACAACTAATTTAAGGAAGGGGCATAGATTATTTTTTTTAAAGCAATTTCTTTGATTGGATACTGGAAATCCAAATGCGTATGCATGGAAACACAAGAAAGCAGTGGTTGACGAGTTGTTGTCGGTAGTGTACTCACACGTATGCATGGGAAACCCTCACACTACACCGTTGTAATTCCAAGACAATTGTATTTCTAAGATGTGCGTTTTTAACGAGACCACTGTTATTTCAATCGAGTACAGGCTTAAATGAATGACAACAGAGAAAATTGATGATCCATTCAGACCAGCCTTACTGATTGAACTTTCGTAACTACAGTGAGGGAAAAAAGTATTTGATCCCCTGCTGATTTTGTACGTTTGCCAACTGACAAAGACATGATCAGTCTATAATTTTAATGGTAGGTTTATTTGAACAGTGAGAGACAGAATAACAACAACAAAATCCAGAAAAACGCATGTCAAAAATGTTATAAATTGATTTGCATTTTAATGAGGGAAATAAGTATTTGACCCCTCTGCAAACATGACTTAGTACTTGGTGGCAAAACCCTTGTTGGCAATCACAGAGGTCAGACGTTTCTTGTAGTTGGCCACCAGGTTTGCATACATCTTAGGAGGGATTTTGTCCCACTCCTTTTGCAGATCTTCTCCAAGTCATTAAGGTTTCGAGTCTGACGTTTGGCAACTCGAACCTTCAGCTCCCTCCACAGATTTTCTATGGGATTAAGGTCTGGATGTCACGCCCTGACTCAAGGGACTCGTATATGTTGAGTCAGGGTGTGTATGTTCTATGTTGTATTTTTCTATGTTGATGTTCTAGTATGTCTATTTCTATGTTGGCCGGTGTGGTTCCCAATCAGAGGCAGCTGTCGCTCGTTGTCTCTGATTGGGGACCATACTTAGGCAGCCTTTTGGCACTAGTTAGTTGTGGGATCTTGTTCCGTGTGAGGTATATTGTTTGTCTACCTTGGACTTCACGTTTTGTTTCATTTGTTGTTTTGTCGTGGTGTTTATTCAATATAAATAAACATGTATGCATATCACGCTGCGCCTTGGTCCGTCCCGTTCGTCAACGATCGTGACAGAAGATCCCACCAAGCGAGGACGAAGCAGCGTGTCCAGGAGCAGACAGCCTGGACCTGGGAGGAGATCCTGGATGGTAAGGGATCCTGGACTTGGGAGGAGATTCAGGCCGGGATGGATCGCCGTCCTTGGGAGGAGACAGTGGAGGCGCGATATAGAGAGGAGCAGGGGCAACGCGGAAGACGCCGGCCGAGGAAGAAGCCCGAGAGACAGCCCCAAGATCATTTTTTGGGGGAGGCTAAAAGGGTGGTTGGCGGAGCCTAGAGGTAGAGCAGAGCCAACTCCCCGTACTCACGCGAGGAGGAGTGTGACTGGGCAGGCTCCGTGTTATGCGGAGCTACGTACTGTGTCGCCAGTGTTCCGGCACAGTCCTGTATGTCCTGTGCTAGCACCACGCACGTGTCGTGCGAAGATGGGCATTCAGCCAGGACGGGGTGTGCCGGCTCAACGCTCCTGGTCTCCAGTACGCCTCCTCGGTCCCGCATATCCTGCGCCTGTTCTACGAGCTGTATCGCCAGTGCGCGTGCATAGCCCAGTGCGTCCTGTGCCAGCGCCCCGCATGTGTAGTGCGAAAGTGGGCAGCCAGCCAGGACGGGTTGTGCCAGCTCTCCGCTCCAGACCTCCAGTCCGCCTTCGCAGTCCGGTCCGGCACGTTCCTGCTCCTCGCACCAAACCAGTGGTGCGTATTCCAAGCCCGGCCCGGCCTGTTCCTGCTCCTCGCACCAAGCCAGTGGTGCGCGTCGCCAGCCCGGTTCGGCCTGTTCCTGCTCCTCGCACCAAGCCAGTGGTGCGCGTCGCCAGCCCGGCCCGGCCTGTTCCTGCTTCTCGCACCAAGCCAGTGGTGCGCGTCGCCAGCCCGGCCCGGCCTGGCCTGTTCCTGCTCCTCGCACCAAGCCAGTGGTGTGCGTCGCCAGCCCGGTCCAGCCTGTTCCTGCTCCTCGCACCAAACCAGTGGTGCGTGTCGCCAGCCCGGCCCGGACTGTTCCTGTCCCTCGCACCAAGCCAGTGGTGCGCGTCGCCAGCCCGGTCCGGCCGGTTCCTGTCCCTCGCACCAAGCCAGTGGTGCGCGTCGCCAGCCCGGCCCGACCTGTTCCTGTCCCTCGCACCAAGCCAGTGGTGCGCGTCGCCAGCCCGGTCCGGCCTGTTCCTGCTCCTCGCACCAAGCCAGTGGTGCGTATGTCCAGTCCGGCACGGCCCGTGCCTGTCCCACCGGTGCCTGGTCCGGCACCGGTCAGCTGCTCCACTCCGGAGCCAGAGCAATCCGCTCCACCGGGGTCCAGTCCAGCTCCGGTCAGCGGCTCCACTCCGGAGCCAGAGTAGTCCGCTCCACCGGTGCCTGATCCAGCTCCGGTCAGCGGCTCCACTCCGGAGCCAGAGCAGTTCGATCCACCGTCGTCGGGTCCAGCTCCAGTCAGCGGTTCCAGTCCAGACCCAGACGTCAGCCCCTCTCCAGGTTCGGGGTCTCCCACACCAGGGTCCAGACAGGGCTTGGTACTTCGTGGGAGGAAGGAGAGGGGAAGCATCGCGCCGAGGTCCAGACCAGGGGCGCAACAGGGAGGTGGAGAGTAAGTGGTGGTCACGCCCGGAGCCGGATCCGCCTCCGAGGCGGAATGCCCACCCGGCCCCTACCCTGTTATGTTTATGTGGCGCGGTCGGAGTCCGCACCTTTGGGGGGGGGGTACTGTCACGCCCTGACTCAAGGGACTCGTATATGTTGAGTCAGGGTGTGTATGTTCTATGTTGTATATTTCTATGTTGATGTTCTAGTATGTCTATTTCTATGTTGGCCGGTGTGGTTCCCAATAAGAGGCAGCTGTCGCTCGTTGTCTCTGATTGGGGACCATACTTAGGCAGCCTTTTGGCACTAGTTAGTTGTGGGATCTTGTTCCGTGTGAGGTATGTTGTTTGTCTACCTTGGACTTCACGTTTCGTTTCATTTGTTGTTTTGTCGTGGTGTTTATTCAATATAAATAAACGTGTATGCATATCACGCTGCGCCTTGGTCCGTCCCGTTCGTCAACGATCGTGACACTGGAGACTGGCTAGGCCACTCCAGGACCTTAATGTGCTTCTTCTTGGGCCACTCCTTTGTTGCCTTGGCCGTGTGTTTTGGGTCATTGTCATGCTGGAATACCCATCCACGACCCATTTTCAATGCCCTGGCTGAGGGAAGGAGGTTCTCACCCAAGATTTGACGGTACATGGCCCCGTCCATCGTCCCTTTGATGCGGTGAAGTTGTCCTGTCCCCTTAGCAGAAAAACACTCCCAAAGCATAATGTTTCCACCTCCATGTTTGACGGTGGGGATGGTGTTCTTGGGGTCATAGGCATCATTTCTCCTCCTCCAAACACGGCGAGTTGAGTTGATGCCAAAGAGCTCAATTTTGGTCTCATCTGACCACAACACTTTCACCCAGTTCTCCTCTGAATCATTCAGATGTTCATTGGCAAACTTCAGACGGGCCTGTATATGTGCTTTCTTGAGCAGGGGGACCTTACGGGCGCTGCAGGATTTCAGTCCTTCACGGCGTAGTGTGTTACCAATTGTTTTCTTGGTGACTATGGTCCCAGCTGCCTTGAGATCATTGACAAGATCCTCCCGTGTAGTTCTGGGCTGATTCCTCACTGTTCTCATGAACATTGCAACTCCACGAGGTGAGATCTTGCATGGAGCCCCAGGCCGAGGGAGATTGACAGTTATTTTGTGTTTCTTCCATTTGCGAATAATCGCACCAACTGTTGTCACCTTCTCACCAAGCTGCTTGGCGATGGTCTTGTAGCCCATTCCAGCCTTGTGTAGGTCTACAATCTTGTCCCTGACATCCTTGGAGAGCTCTTTGGTCTTGAACATGGTGGAGAGTTTGGAATCTGATTGATTGATTGCATCTGTGGACAGGTGTATTTTATACAGGTAACAAGCTGAGATTAGGAGCACTTTAAGAGTGTGCTCCTAATCTCAGCTCGTTACCTGTATAAAAGACACCTGGGAGCCAGAAATCTTTCTGATTGAGAGGGGGTCAAATACTTATTTCCCTCATTAAAATGCAAATCAATTTATAAAATTTTTGACATCCGTTTTTCTGGATTTCTTTGTTGTTATTCTGTCTCTCACTGTTCAAATAAACCTACCATTAAAATTATAGACTGATCATTTCTTTGTCAGTGGGCAAACATACGAAATCAGCAGGGGATCAAATACTTTTTTCCCTCACTGTACATTATACGGAAAATATGGAGTGTGTAACACTGAGTAACTGGCTATTTACATAACCCACAGCCCTGTGGATGAAGTCCTGATATTGTAATTAAGTAGGGGATGTGGTGCCCTCGTTTGATTGACGGGTCATTTACTTTGAGCTTGCTATTTTAACTGCAGTTCCCTTTGTTTTCACTTAAGGCTTGTGTTTTAACCACTGCCGTGTGTGTGTGTGTCACTGCTGCCTGGCATGGTTGTTATCATCTAATAGTTTTATCTGAGTTCGTTTCGACTGTTAGAAACTTTTAACAGAAAGTACTTGCTGGAACTGGCCTTGTGTAAAACAAAAAACTCTCTCAATTTACATTGAAGAAGTCCATCCAGTCTGTTGTATTGTGGAATGAGGAACATTGTCACAACATTAATAATGATAATTAATTGTATATGTATTCAAGGTGAGCATCTGGAATATGCTCAAAGCGTTCTATGTTGAAAGGCAGAAACTCACCTCATCCACCACCAATGTGTAGCATCCATGTAACGGCAGCCATTTTGTGGCAGAAATCTCACCACACATCTATTGTTTATCTTAAACTAACCTACATCTACTGTTTGATGTGGTTGTGTCAGCATCGGTGACAGAATCAGAGCTGATCCAGGCGGTCAAGGAGGTGAAGGTGGTGGATGTCGGAGTCAACTCCTTCAAACTGGCCTGGAGGAGAACACCTGGGATCACTGGCTACAAGATCTCCTGGAGCCCCTTCCATGGTGAGGAACACACACATACATGTATGCACACGCACACACACATACACACACATTCACAAGTAGGCTCTATCTCAATTTGTCTTTCCGGCTTCCTTGCATCCCCTCACCTCCCTCTTGTATTAGAGGACATGGAACCTCCCCTCAGACCTAAGTTCTGCTTCAAGGTGAGGAGAGAGGATGTGAGGAATGAAGGAAAGATCATTGTGAAATAGCTGTAGGCTATCCTGTTGTCCCGACCTATAAATATCCCATGCATGTTGGCCTCCCTGCCTCTAGGTGACGATGAGAAGTCCCAGCTAGTCTCTTCCTCCACTACCGCCTTCACCATTCCTAAGTTACAGGAGAGCTCTGCCTATAAGATCCAGGTGGCGTCTTTGGTGGGGGGCCGAGAAGGGAGCCCGTTCCTGGTCACTGCACGCACCTGTGAGTAGTGAACTATGGCTACACCTCTCAGATATTCCTCTGGATAAGAGTGGCTGCTAAATTACTCAAATGTAGACCTGTCACACGTCTCTACTCACCTAGCACCACCACCTAGCCAAAAAAGTAGCAGTAAGGTATCTTAAAGTCATTCAGTGTAGTTGAGGGGATCAGTTTGAGGAAGGCGAGGCGCAGAATCGATAATCTTGATCACATAATGAGTAGTTATTTGGGATGCAAGGTGATTTGTCTGCAGTCTGACTGCGATGTAGCCATTCTCAATCACTTATGTGTTGGATGTGTTATGTTCCAGTGGACCTGCCCAAAGTGAACGGCTTCGCAGCGCTGGACACCACAGACAGCAGTACCTCCCTCAACTGGATCAGCGTTGCCGGGGTTTCTGGGTACCTGCTCTCCTGGAGGCACATCTCAGGTCAGAGGTCAAAGCACAGCCAATCACATCAGGATATGACACCAGCACAGCCAATCACATCAGGCTATGACACCAGCACAGATGATAACGTCAGGCTATGGCCCCATTCAAAATCCTTAATAATGCATCCTTCCTCAATCAATCTATTTATACAGCACATTACTGACAGAGGATGCAATTCAACATTCTTAAACAAATACAGTTATAAAAGGTGAGAAAGATAAAAACACTGTTTTCAAAATGAGACAATTATTTTAAACAAATGTGGACGTAAGAAACTAATGCATTCAAATAAATACAAATACATAAAATAGATAGTATAAAATAAATAGTATGATTAAAAGCACCCTAAGTAAAAGCACAGCTAGAAAGGTGTTTCTTAAGATCTTTCTTAAAAATGTCTACAGTTTTTAGGCCCTCCCGTCTCCCAATGTTGAAGTAGTCACTGACTAGATATGACTGGGTAGGTGAACCAAAGGGCTCCCCCACATGGCTTTCAACTGCCAGTCATTTCTAATCAGTGATTATTTCAAGGAAGAGGGGAAGGAAGGAAGCACATTCATACAATTGGAATGGGGCCTATGACAGTGACATCAGTATAGGCCTAGTGTTAATGACTTTGTGCTTTGTGTGAGCATGGCAGTTGGTGGGTATATTTAGACAGTACCTCACTCTCTTATCCAAGTCATTTCCTTCAATAAACTGCCTAAAGTACAAATGTAATGTCAGGGATTGTCTTTCATGTCCCAGTCACTTTTTGGTAATCTCGGCACCCAGAACCAAATGATTCAGTCTGTCACACGAGAAGCCTACTTGCTGGAGATTTTATCAGAGTGAACTATGCTAGGTTTCATCTTCTCCATTTTTAAAATGTGAAGTGTTTGGAGGCCATAATGAATAGAAATCATCATGTAGGCATAATAATTATAATCCGCGGGGGCGAATTCAAGGTGTAAATGGTGATTTTGTCCTGTAAATTGTCAATTGTTCCAAACTGTTAATGTGATGTGGCTATCTGAGTTACCCTTGGAATTAGACTGTGTTATGTGTTTTTAGACGGATGACAATTTTTTGTGGTTGTCACTTTTTACAACTGTTCACCCCTTTGACCAACCTGTGGACAATTTGTTCCCAATGACATACCTGGCTAAAGGTTAAATTGATTGTTTTTTAACTACATATGAGCACACTTTTTATTTTCAGGGTTGGACACCAAAAAGGAGAAGCTTGGCCCTGCTGCCACCATGTTTAAGCTGAGTGATCTGCTGTATGGCAGGACCTACGTCTTCACCATCAGACCTCTGTATGGAGAGGTGGAGGGACCCATCAACTCTATCTACCACAAGATAGGTAAGGCTTAATACCTCTTCACATTATGGCTCCAATAGACTGGAACAATAAACAACGTGCTCACTCAAAAGTTCAAAAACGACAACAACAAAAAATGTTGACTGCTGCTATCCTTGTAGATATCCTTGCAGATATTAACGCTGTAAGAAATGCAACATTTGGAGAGCTGTCCATTAAATTTTTATACACTTCACTGGAAACCGTCTATCATACAGGACATGCTGGTTCATGTACTTACTAGGTCATTACTTAAGTTATTACTCAGTAATTACTATGGTGTAGGTGTAGGGCAGCTAGCCTAGCGGTTAGAGCGTTGTGCCAGTAACCGAAAGGTCTCCGGTTCGAATAACTGAGCCGACAAGATGGAAAATCTGCCAATGGGCCCGTGAGCAAGGCACTTAACCCTAATTTGCTCCAGGGGTGCCGTACTACTATGGCTGAACCTGTAGAACAACACATTTCACTGCACCTAGCCGGTGTATGTGACATTACAACTGTAATATATAATATACACAGTATATCATGTAAAATGTGTCCAAGCACAACACTACACTACTGCATATTAATCTATTTCCTTACAGTGGCCAAAGACCGTCCTCTTGTGCCTGTCCAGTCTTTACCCTCCACGCCTGCCCCTCTCCCCCCTCACACCCTCTCCGCCTCCCACCCCAACGCAGCCAACACCACCACGGCCCACTCCCCCATCACCAAAGCCCCCTCCAAGGCCACTACCGCTGCCGCCAAGAAACCCCCAAGCACCACCATTGTCAAAACAGCTGCAACCACCACCAGCGTCGGCCATCTCACCACCACTACCAGAAACATATTGGTTTTGGATACAGAGACAACTGTTGGACCAGGGCCAGGTAACAACTGTATTTATAGTACCTATATACAGACACAGTATATATTAACAGACACTATTATCATCAGACAGAACATTGCTAAATGAACATGGTGAAATCTACAGTCTTAAGAAGTAGTCTCTAATGGAGGTAAGTGCTGTTATTCTGAGGGTCTGTTAGTTTGCTCTGCTTGTAATGCCTAACAGCTATTCATCTACAGTAGATGAATAGCTGTTAGGCATTACAAGCAGAGCAAACTAACAGACCCTCAGAATAACAGCACTTACCTCCATTAGAGACTACTTCTTAAGACTGTAGATTTCACCATGTTCATTTAGCAATGTTCTGTCTGATGATAATAGTGTCTGTTAATGACCACTATCACTGTCACCATGACCGGTGTGTGTGTGTGCGCGTGCTTGCGTTGCTGCGTGTGTGTGTGCCTGCACGTTTATGTGTGCGCATGCGTGTGTGTGTGTGTGTGTGTGTGTGTGTGTTTGTGTGTGTGTTGCAGTGTGCGGTAAGGTGAAGGCAGACATAGTGTTCCTGGTGGATGAGTCGTGGAGCATCGGATCCAATAACTTTGCCAAGCTCAAGGACTTCCTGTTCCGGGTTGTCACCTATTTCCCTGTGATTGGTCCTCAGGGTACACAGGTCAGAGGTCACACACCTTCACTATTTCAAAAGCTTTACTGTTCATTTTAGGATTAACAGACACAATGTATGTTAACACATCACACACAATAAAAAACCATAGCAATGTAAGAGTGAAGTGTACCTGGTTTACTGTACCTGAAGTGTACCTGGTTGACTGTACCTAAAGTGTACCTGGTTGACTGTACCTGAAGAGTACCTGGTTGACTGTACCTGGTTGACTGTACCTGAAGTGCACCTGGTTGACTGTACCTGAAGTGCACCTGGTTGACTGTACCTGAAGTGTACCTGGTTGACTGTACCTGAAGTGTACCTGGTTGACTGTACCTGTCATGTGGACTGTATACTACTGAGCTCCATCATAGTGAGTCTGGTTTCTTCCTACCAAGCTGGTCCTGGCCACCCTCACCTTGGCTTGTTCTTTTAGGGGTTAAGGTTCTGGTCACCCTCACCTTGGCTTGCTCTTTTTGGGGTTAAGGTCCTGGCCACCCTCACCTTGGCTTGCTCTTTTTGGGTTTAAGGTCTGGTCACCCTCACCTTGGCTTGCTCTTTTAGGGGTTAAGGTCCTGGTCACCCTCACCTTGGCTTGCTCTTTTTGGGTTTAAGGTCTGGTCACCCTCACCTTGGCTTGCTCTTTTAGGGGTTAAGGTCCTGGTCACCCTCACCTTGGCTTGCTCTTTTTGGGGTTAAGGTCCTGGTCACCCTCACCTTGGCTTGCTCTTTTTGGGGTTAAGGTCCTGGTCACCCTCACCTTGGCTTGTTCTTTTAGGGGTTAAGGTCCTGGCCACCCTCATCTTGGCTTGCTCTTTTGGAGTTTAAGGTCTGGGTTGTTGTTGCAAACTTTGTGACAATGTTTTAGATGCAATATGTTAAAAGCTGAAACCTAAAAGCACAGGACATTTGAAATCATCTTCCTTTTTCAGTCCGCCCAAAGTATGTACCCTATTGTACAAGCGTAGCCTCTTGCTGTATTTCATTCAAACTTTATTTTCTATATAGGCAATATGAAGGGGAATGATAAATGTCATGATAAGATAACTTTGTTATTGAATGTAGGTAATTGCCACTGACTGTCCCGTCTCTCCCCTCAGATAGCAGTGGTGCACTACAGTGATGAACCAAGGATAGAGTTCAAACTGAATGACTACAAGAACAGGAACTCTGTACTAAAGGCTCTGAGAGGAATACGCTATGGAGGAGGCAACACCAAAACAGGTACACACACACACACACACACACGCACACATACGCACTGACACTCTGTCTGCGTAGAATGTCTATAAGCTTTGAAAGTGGAGACCTCACAAACGTCCAAAGGTTAACTTGCCTTGCCTTTTGGAGACAGCTTTGCATTTTCACAACTAATTAACTAACTGTTTCGCCCAGGGCCAGATTACCTAACGGGCACGCAGGGCACGTACCCCTGGAGGTCGGGTGCCCCCCAGATAGCATATGATAGCAAAATGTGTAGAGTTGCAGGAAATTAGCTTTAAAACTGCTAAATGTTCTCTCAGCCTCATGGCAAAATGTGAACAATAGCATGAGATGAGCTATAAAACAGCAATTTTTCTCTCTGACCCATGACAAAAAGTGTAGAATCTTCTTTAAAACTGCAACATTTTCTCATAGCTTCATGGAGGTTGATGCCCCGGTGGCCCCAAATGCGGTAGTCCGGTGCTGGTTTCGCCCCACAGCTAGCTAAGATGTTTAGCTAGCCAGCTGAAGTTTTTACCCTCTTTTGCTAGCTACCGTAGCCTTGTCTTGTCAAACGCCTGTTTCCAGAAATGACCAGCTGTCTCCAGTTGTGTTTGCATTTTGAAATTGTGACACACCCTCCATGCCTATTCACTTTCAATACATATTGACTCTCTATATTGTGCCTGCGTAAGTGCCTGCGAGCAAGTCTGTGTGTGTGTCTGTGTGTGTGTCAGTGGCGGCCGGTGCCGTTTAAGATGAGGGAGGATGATAAAATGTTTTATGAACATGGCCTTATTTCTATTACAGCATATTGGATGACTGTCATTCATATTCCATTCACCCAGCTCAATGTAACATCGATAGGTTTAGGCTACTACATGATACTCGAATTTTCCCTGTACCCATCATGAGGTTGCTACAACCTAGCCTATGAATGAAAGTTTACAATGTAGGTACACAGGTCGAGAGACAGATTTGAGGTGACAGACAGTGACACATGGACAGACAGTGACACATTCAATAACGCGTTGCACACTCTTGCCTGCATCTAGCTGATATAGGGTGTAATCATTAGACCAACAGTTGCAAAATAGAGTTTCTATTGGACAAATTCAGTTATGTTTATCCCCTTTTTGTTCCGTTCGCTTCCGTTTAAGAAATGTTTTTTAACAGAATCGGCACAATGAATACACCCCTGATCACACGCAAACACAGTTCACTTTAACAGCAGCCACATACAAACAGCTCGTTGTGTATATATAATTCCTTCTCGCATCTATCTACGCGCTCTCTTCCTCTCACCTTCTCCCTTCGCTTGTGGACTGTCTGTGACCAGGTGAAAAAACATTTCCAAGCCAAACCTTCATATCATGACCACTGACTGCTACACACAGCCTACATCATTGTCACGTCATAGTCAACATAGCTACTAGAACTAACGCGTTAGTTGCAGTACAGTGTACAGTCAGCAGCAAGCAGTTTAGGAGTTACACTGGCGGGCCCCGGTGGCAATAAATTAATAAAACCAAAAGCTTAACTTGACTAGGAAGAGTTCCAGTGTTGGATAGCCGTAGTCAGCTACCTCCCCATCCCTCCCTCTCTGTTTGAGCTGGGTGTTTGAGTAGGCTTAACTAGCTAGCTGCATTCGATGCTAACTAAATGAAAGTGAAACAAATATTTACTACGAAATATAGCTAGCGCTTCTCTCTCTCTCTCTCTCTCTGTCTCTCACTTCTCCTTAATTTTGGAAGAAATTAATTTGTAAAAAATTGTTCAGCTATTGTCTGTCTCTCTCTTTGAGTCAACTACTCACCACATTTTATGCACTGCAGTGCTAGCTAGCTGTAGCTTATGCTTTCAGTACTAGATTAATTATCTGATCCTTTGATTGGGTGGACAACATGTCTGTTTATGCTGCAAGAGCTCTGATAGGTTGGAGGACATCCTCCGGAAGTTGTCATAATTACTGTGTAAGTCTATGGAAGGGGGTGAGAACCATGAACCTCCTAGGTTTTGTATTGAAATCAATGTACCCAAAGGAGGACAGAAGCTAACTGTCTTCCGGCTACACCATGGTGTTACCCTACAGAGTGCTGCTGAGGCTACTGTAGACCTTCATTGCAAAACAGTATGTTTTAATAAATTATTTGGTGACGTGAATATATTTAGTATAATTTTATCAAAAAATGATAACTTTTTTAATGTTTCACTATTTAAAATTTTCTGAAATTCACTGAGGATGGTCCTCTCCTTCCTCCTCTGAGGAGCCTCCACTGGTGTGTGTACATACTGATAGCGATATTGCCAGTGAATCTATTGTTGTTCCATAGGGAAGGGGATGAGCTACGTTCTGAAGGAGCTGTTCCAGGAGTCTCTGGGGATGAGGCAGGAGGTGTCCCATGTCTTGGTGTTGCTGACAGACGGCCGGGCCGTGGACGATGTGGAGCAACCCTCCAGGATAGCACAGGCTTATGGTCAGTTCAGATGTCAAAGGTCATACTCTACATACTGGGGGTGAGAGGTCAAAGGCCATAATGTACCTACTGGGGGTCAAAGGTTGTGGCTAGATGGTAAACAGCTACGGACTGAAGTGACTTTTCATAGCAGGCTAGGAGTGCATTTTAGCTAACCCTAACCCTTTTCCTAACCTTAACCCAATTCTCCTAACCTGCTACGCCTAAGTTCTCCTAACCTGCTACGAAAAGTAACTTCCGTTCATAGCTGTATACCATCTAGTCAAAACCGTGGTCAATGTGTTGGGAAGTCTAAGGATTGTAGCCATTCTATTCTTGTTGATTAGGAGCCATTGCTACTGACACGCAAGCTCCTGAAAACATATTTTTAACACAGATTAATCTACACAGGCATATCTCACCTGTCTTTGATACATGTAGTGATATCCAGTACCTGTTCCTTGTCAAAAGCCTTTGACTTCTCATATTGTTGTATAACATTATATCATGTTGCATTATTTATGTCATGTCATGTATTGTCACGTTCTTCCGTGATATTCACTCCCCTCTCTCTTAGGCGTGAGTGTGCTGGCCATCGGGGTGGCCAACGCAGACATGGACGAGCTGAAGAAGATAGCGTATCCAGCCAGCTACCAGAACATCTTCTACGCCAGGGACTTTGACGACTTCTCCTCCATAGAGAGAAAGTTCATCAGCAACATCTGCAGCGAGGCGCTGCACTCAGAGTTCAGACAACACGACGAGGTACAGAATACACACATCTGAATGAAACTAATATATCATTTGAAATGAAAGGTACTACATCAGGACTTTTTGGAACAACATGCTTGTTTTAAAGCATTTTAGCTTGCTAATAATGTCTGCTCAATATGTCTCCTTAGCTGGGATCATAGCTAGATAAGTATGAAGTGTGGAATGTTGGCAAGCAGTGTCACGTTCGTTCATAGACGGGTCAGACCAAGGCGCAGCGTGATATGCATACATGTTTATTTAAACTTAATAAACAACGACAAAACAATAAACCAACGAAACGTGACGTCCAAAGGTAACACACAACAAACCTCACACGGAACAAAATCCCACAACCCACTAGTGCCAATAGGCTGCCTAAGTATGGTCCCCAATCAGAGACAACGAGCGACAGCTGCCTCTGATTGGGAACCACACCGGCCAACATAGATCGAGACCTACTAGATCCTATAACATAGAACAAGCACAACAAGGAATATACACACCCTGACTCAACATTTAAGCGTCCCCTGAGTCAGAGCGTGACAGTACCCCCCCCCAAAGGTGCGGACTCCGACCGCACAACATAAACATAACAGGGTAGGGGCCGGGTGGGCATTCCGCCTCGGAGGCGGATCCGGCTCAGGGCGTGACGACCTCTCACTCTTCGCCTCCCTGTTGCGCCCCTGGTCTGGTCTAGAGCTCGGCGCGTTGCTTCCCCTCTCCTTCCTCCCACGATACGCCAGGCCCAGTCTGGACCCTGGTGTGGGAGACCCCGAACCTGGAGAGGGGCTGACGTCATGGTCTGGACGTCGCCAGCCCGGCCTGTTCCTGCTCCTCGCACCAAGCCAGTGGTGCGCGTCGCCAGTCCGGCCCGGCCTGTTCCTGCTCCTCGCACCTAGCCAGTGGTGCGCGTCGCCAGTCCGGCCCGGCCTGTTCCCGCTCCTCGCACCAAGCCAGTGGTGCGCGTCGCCAGCCTGGTCCGGCCTGTTCCTGCTCCTCGCATCAAGCCAGTGGTGCGCGTCGCCAGCCCGGCCCGGCCTGTTCCTGCTCCTGGCACCAAACCAGTGGTGCGCGTCCCCAGTCTGGTCCGGCCCGTGCCTGCTCCTCGCACCAGAGCAGTGGTGCTTTTGTCCAGTCTGGCCTCGGCCTGTTCCTGCTCCTTGCACCAAGCCAGTGGTGCGCGTCGCCAGCCCGGCCCGGCCTGTTCCTGCTCCTGGCACCAAACCAGTGGTGCGCGTCGCCAGTCTGGTCCGGCCCGTGCCTGCTCGTCACGCCCTCTCACTCTTCGCCTCCCTGTTGCGCCCCTGGTCTGGTCTAGAGCTCGGCGCGTTGCTTCCCCTCTCCTTCCTCCCACGATACGCCAGGCCCAGTCTGGACCCTGGTGTGGGAGACCCCGAACCTGGAGAGGGGCTGACGTCATGGTCTGGACTGGCGCAGCTGACCGGAGTTGGATCAGGCACCGGTGGAGCGGACTGCTCTGGCTCCGAAGTGGAGCCGTTGACCGGAGCTGGACTGGACCCCGATGGAGCGGACTGCTCTGGCTCCGGTGTGGAGCCGCTGACCGGAGCTGGATCAGGCACCGGTGGAGTGGACTGCTCTGGCTCCGAAGTGGAGCCGTTGACCGGAGCTGGACTAGACCCCGGTGGAGCGGACTGCTCTGGCTCCGGAGTGGCGCAGCTGACCGGAGATGGATCAGGCACCGGTGGAGCGGACTGCTCTGGCTCCGGAGTGGAGCAGCTGACCGGAGCTGGATCAGGCACCGGCGGAGCGGACTGCTCTGGCTCCGGAGTGGAACAGCTGACCGGAACTGGATCAGGCACCAGTGGAGCGGACTGCTCTGGCTCCGGAGTGGCGCAGCTGACCGGAACTGGATCAGGCACCGGTGGAGCGGACTGCTCTGACGCCGGAGTGGAGCAGCTGACCGGAGCTGGATCAGGCACCGGCGGAGCGGACTGCTCTGGCTCTGGAGTGGAACAGCTGACCGGAACTGGATCAGGCACCGGTGGAGCGGACCGCTCTGGCTCCGGAGTGGAGCAGCTGACCGGTGCCGGATCAAGCACCGGTGGAACGGGCACGGGCCGTGCTGGACTGGACAAACACACCACTGGCTTGATGCGAGGAGCGGGAACAGGCCGGACCGGGCTGGCGACGCTTACCACTGGCTTGGTGCGAGGAGCGGGAACAGGCCGGGCCGGGCTGGCGACGCGCACCACTGGCTTGGTGCGAGGAGCGGGAACAGGCCGGGCCGGACTGGCGACGCGCACCACTGGCTTAGTGCGAGGAGCAGGAACCAGCCGGGCCGGCGACGCGCACTACTGGCTTAGTGCGAGGAGCAGGGACAGCCCGAGGCCGGACAAAAGCACCACTGCTCTGGTGCGAGGAGCAGGCACGGGCCGGACCAGACTGGCGACGCGCACCACTGGTTTGGTGCCAGGAGCAGGAACAGGCCGGGCCGGGCTGGCGACGCGCACCACTGGCTTGGTGCAAGGAGCAGGAACAGGCCGAGGCCAGACTGGACAAAAGCACCACTGCTCTGGTGCGAGGAGCAGGCACGGGCCGGACCAGACTGGGGACGCGCACCACTGGTTTGGTGCCAGGAGCAGGAACAGGCCGGGCCGGGCTGGCGACGCGCACCACTGGCTTGATGCGAGGAGCAGGAACAGGCCGGACCAGGCTGGCGACGCGCACCACTGGCTTGGTGCGAGGAGCGGGAACAGGCCGGGCCGGACTGGCGACGCGCACCACTGGCTAGGTGCGAGGAGCAGGAACAGGCCGGGCCGGACTGGCGACGCGCACCACTGGCTTGGTGCGAGGAGCAGGAACAGGCCGGGCTGGCGACGCGCACCACTGGCTTGGTGCGAGGAGCAGGAACAGGCCGGGCCGGGTTGGCGATGCGCACCACTCGCTTGGTGCGAGGAGCGGGAACAGGGCGGGCCGGACTGGCGACGCGCACCACTGGCTTAGTGCGAGGAGCAGGAACCAGCCGGGCCGGCGACGCGCACTACTGGCTTAGTGCGAGGAGCAGGAACAGGCCGGGCCGGGCTGGACAAAAGCACCACTGCTCTGGTGCGAGGAGCAGGCACGGGCCGGACCAGACTGGCGACGCGCACCACTGGTTTGGTGCCAGGAGCAGGAACAGGCCGGGCCGGGCTGGCGACGCGCACCACTGGCTTGATGCGAGGAGCAGGAACAGGCCGGACCGGGCTGGCGACGCGCACCACTGGCTTGGTGCGAGGAGCGGGAACAGGCCGGGCCGGGCTGGCGACGCGCACCACTGGCTTGGTGCGAGGAGCGGGAACAGGCCGGGCCGGACTGGCGACGCGCACCACTGGCTTGGTGCGAGGAGCGGGAACAGGCCGGGCCGGACTGGCGACGCGCACCACTGGCTTGGTGCGAGGAGCGGGAACAGGCCGGGCCGGGCTGGCGACGCGCACCACTGGCTTGATGCGAGGAGCGGGAACAGGCCGGACCGGGCTGGCGACGCGCACCACTGGCTTGGTGCGAGGAGCGGGAACAGGCCAGGCCGGACTGGCGACGCGCACCACTGGCTTGGTGCGAGGAGCAGGAACAGGCCGGGCCGGACTGGCGACGCGCACCACTGGCTTGGTGCGAGGAGCAGGAACAGGCCGGGCTGGCGACGCGCACCACTGGCTTGGTGCGAGGAGCAGGTACAGGCCGGGCCGGGCTGGCGACGCGCACCACTGGCTTGGTGCGAGGAGCGGGAACAGGCCGGGCCGGACTGGCGACGTGCACCACTGGCTTGGTGCGAGGAGAGGGAACAGGCCGGGCCGGGTTGGCGACGCGCACCACTGGCTTGGTGCGAGGAGCGGGAACAGGGCGGGCCGGACTGGCGACGCGCACCACTGGCTTAGTGCGAGGAGCAGGAACCAGCCGGGCCGGCGACGCGCACTACTGGCTTAGTGCGAGGAGCAGGAACAGGCCGGGCCGGGCTGGCGACGCGCACCACTGGCTTGGTGTGCGGAGCAGGAACAGGCCGAGGCCGGACTGGACAAAAGCACCACTGCTCTGGTGCGAGGAGCAGGCACGGGCCGGACCAGACTGGCGACGCACACCACTGGTTTGGTGCCAGGAGCAGGAACAGGCCGGGCCGGGCTGGTGACGCGCACCACTGGCTTGATGCGAGGAGCAGGAACAGGCCGGACCGGGCTGGCGACGCGCACCACTGGCTTGGTGCGAGGAGCGGGAACAGGCCGGGCAGGGCTGGCGACGCGCACCACTGGCTTGGTGCGAGGAGCGGGAACAGGCCGGGCCGGACTGGCGACGCGCACCACTGGCTTGGTGCGAGGAGCAGGAACAGTCCGGGCCGGACTGGCGACGCGCACCACTGGCTTGGTGCGAGGAGCAGGAACAGGCCGGGCTAGCGACGCGCACCACTGGCTTGGTGCGAGGAGCAGGAACAGGCCGGGCCGGGCTGGCGACGCGCACCACTGGCTTGGTGCAAGGAGCAGGAACATGCCGGACCGGGTTGGCGACGCGCACCACTGGCTTGGTGCGAGGAGCAGGAACGGGTCGGGCCGTACTGGGAACACGCACCACTGGCTTAGTGCGGGGAGCAGGAACGGGCCGTACCGGACTGGCGACATGCACCACTTGCTTGGTGCAAGGTGCGGGACTGGGTTCCTTTATTAACCCCCGCTCCTTCTGCTGCCTAACCAGCTCCTCTCGCCGTGCCTCTACACTTTCCTTCTCCCTTTTAGCCTCCTGTAGCGCCTCCCTCTGACCGAATAACTCCTGCTCCCTCTGAACCAATAGCCCCCTTAACATGGTGGCCTCCTCTCCTAACCTGCAGATTCGCCCTTCCACGGCTTCCTGCTGCCTCGTCATCCACACCGTGTGCCCCCCCAAAAAAAATACTCTCTGGTCTCCGTCGTCGGCACTCCTCTTCCCGTGAGGACTCCTCCGGGAGCCCCCACGAGTTAGGGAACAGAAACTCGTCGTCGTCTTCATCCTCTGACTCCTCAGTATAATACTGTTCCCTTTCCTCTTCCCATGGTCGTGGGGACCCAATCTGGAAACCAACCGGGTGCAGTGGTCGGGGCTCTTCTCTCTCACTCCCCGACCACCCCTTTAGCCCCCCCCCAACATTTTCTTGGGGCTGCTTCTCGGGCTTCCTCCTCGGCCGGCTTCCGTGTTGCCGTTGCTCCTCTCCTGCCTGGGCATCCTTCTTCGCCCAGGGTCCTTTTACCGAAAATATCTCCTCCCATGACCAAATCTTCCCCACCTGTGTCCAGGGTGTTCGGTCCTCCTGGGCACGCTGCTTGGTCCGTGTTTGGTGGGATCTTCTGTCACGTTCGTTCATAGACGGGTCAGACCAAGGCGCAGCATGATATGCATACATGTTTATTTAAACTTAATAAACAACGACAAAACAATAAACCAACGAAACGTGACGTCCAAAGGTAACACACAACAAACCTCACACGGAACAAGATCCCACAACCCACTAGTGCCAATAGGCTGCCTAAGTATGGTCCCCAATCAGAGACAACGAGCGACAGCTGCCTCTAATTGGGAACCACACCGGCCAACATAGATCTAGACCTACTAGATCCTATAACATAGAACGAGCACAACAAGGAATATACACACCTTGACTCAACATATAAGCGTCCCCTGAGTCAGGGCGTGACAAGCAGCCAATTACCAAAACTCAATTGTGACAGAGATGTGAAATTCACCTGTGTATCGGAGTGGGCTACTCTCGCCATCCAGCTGGAATTAGAATGTTCACGAGGTAGAAATTATGATGTAATTGATAATGACCTACAGCCTCTGATTCAAGGTCATATAATAAGGTCAACATCAATGTGTTTGACCTCTTTTATTAGTCTGCCCAGCTGGACTCTCCAACTGATGACCCTGATGAGCTGACCAAACCCCAGGGCCCCTGCCCCTTACAGTGCAAGGTATGTCCTTCTCATAATCATCATCATTATCATCATCATCAACATTGCCTTTTTCATGATTTGTGTCAGCATCACGTATCCGAGTTTGTCCCATAGAAATAGAATATATTCTACATCTATGGTTTGTTCCCTCCCAGCAGCCAGAACTGGTTGAAATGACCTCATTCCAACCAGTTCTGCTAATGACGTCATTCCAACCAGTTCTGCTAATGACGTCATTCCAACCAGTTCTGCTAATGACGTCATTACAACCAGTTTTGCTGATGAAGTCATTCCAACCAGTTCTGGTAATGACATCATTCCAACCAGTTCTGGTAATGACATCATCCCAACCAGTTCTACTAATGATGTCATTCCAACCAGTTCTGGTAATGACATCATTCCAACCAGTTCTGGTAATGACATCATTCCAACCAGTTCTGCTAATGACTTTTTTTTCTATTTGATTAATAGATTAATCTCTTTCTCATTTCTGATTCACTTTCAAAGGGGCAGAAAGGTGAAAAGGTGACTACAGTTATATTTAGTTACTTCTGACTTGATGATTAAATGAAATATTTGGACTTGAACCACCTTTATGTTTACCTTGTTCTCTTGTTCTTCTCTGTCACTCACAGGGAGATGGCTCTGGTAATGGTGGACTGGTATGTTCTACACCACTATTAAATTCATTAATTAAGTCATTCATTCATCCATCCATGCATCCGTTTACCCAGCCATCCATTCATTCATCTACCATAATTCCATGACATTTGTTTGATTACAGAGACTCCAGCAAAACACTGCGATGTTTGAGTCATTTGGCCTCAAGTCCAAAGGAGAGAAAGGAGAGAGAGTAAGTGGTAACTCTGTCATCATACATTGTCTATGTAGGCTATCATCTATACACACTGATACAGCAGAGTGCTGTGCCCTTGAGCAAGGCACGTAACCCCAACTGCTTCAAGGGTACTATCCCTGTGTGTGGCTGACCCGATGCTGCTCCCAGTCGTTTTTTATTTCTGTATAAAGACAACCCCATAGCTGATGCTCTGAAACATGAAAGGCACCGTACCATCAAAGTGTCAGTGTGTCAGAATTGATGATGACAGTTGACAGAATCGCTGCTATATATATTCCATACTGTGAGAATAGCACTGTTTCTTCTTCTGTAGCATCTGACTGTTAGGCAATCAACAGTCTGTCTTCCAGGTTTCACAAAATATGTGTTTGGTCCTATAATTGTGTTTTAATAAGGCATTTTTGCCCTTCCGCGTCACTTTATACACAGAAGATCTCCGCTAAACACATAATCAAACTGTTTATATTACTCTCTGTGATTACTGATGAAATTGACTAGAAATACAAAGTTGCCAATGTCTTTTAATTGAACAACCCACTGGGCACACACTGGTTGAATCAACGTTGTTTCCACATCATTTCATTGAAATTATGTTAAACCAACGTGGAATAGATGTTGAATTGACGTCTTTGCCCAGTGGGAAGTGAAATAATATTTAAATAAATGCCATGTTCAGTTAATTGAGTTATATTTGTAAGCTACACTATCTGTAATTTTTGCTTCAATATATTTCATGATGTGTAAGAACATGTGTCCAATGATGTGCCAAATGAATCTGTGATTGAGTGAATTATTATAGGGTAAGCATTAGAATAAGCTGCCTCAATATTTGCAGCCATTAGGTGATAATATCGCTCTAGGAGCTGATCCGTTGTCAGTATTGTGGAATAATTCAGATGTTAAGGTAAGATTTTAATGGAGAAAGCTGATCCGAGAGCAGCGATGCCTTTCTTTCGATCCTATCAGTATCGACACGTGCTCCAACGACGCACTTAGCAAACTTTTTTTCTGCGTGGTGTTTTGGGAAACGCATATTACACCTTCGGCCGTTGTAGGAAAGATGCATCACTTAAACATTGTAAGCCTAAATTCCATTGCTTTCGGGAAACTGGGCCCAGGACAGCACACCTTCCACCTCCACTTACCTTAGCGCCAGGTGTTGCAAAACAACAGCAATACAATGATCCTATTTTTCTCAGTGTGTCTTCAGTGTTCATTGATACTGGACTTCACATAGAAACAGAGATCAAACGTTGTATTTGGGTCAGTACTCCTTTTCAATCTTTCTCCTTGGTTATGTAATGTGGTTTTGTGTGATTGTTTTTCTCAGTAACATACGACATAAAGGTTTGTAGTAGAACAATGAAAGCAGTATCAAAATGGATAAAGAAGCCAAAAACAAAGAAAAAAAGGGAAAACAAATCTGTCTAGTGTATTTTTTGGCACGGACTATATATATTTATTTTTTTCACAGGGACTTCCTGGAACAGATGGTATCCCCGGGTTGCCAGGACGACCAGGACGAACCGGACCCCCAGGTTCAGCCGGACAACGGGTAAATATAACAAAGAAAGAAACAGTCTTATTGTACACTGAGTGTACAAAACATTAGGAACACCTTCCTAATATTGAGTTGCACCCCCTTTTGCCATCAGAACAGCCTCAATTCGTCGGGGCATGGACTCTATGGGGTGTCGAAAGTGTTCCACAGGGATGCTTCCCACAGTTGTGTCAAGTTGGCTGGATGTCCTTTGGGTGGTGGACCATTCTTGATACACACGGGAAACTGTTGAGCATGAAAAACCCAGCAGCGTTGCAGTTCTTGACACAAACCGGTGCTCCTGCCACCTACTACCATACCCTGTTCAAAGGCACTTAAATATTTTGTCTTGCCCATTCACCCTCTGAATTGTACACATACACAATCCATGTCTCAATTGTCTCAAGGTTTAAAAATCCTTCTTTAACCTGTCTCCTCCCCTTCATCTACACTGATTGAAGTGGATTTAACAAGTAACATCAATAAGGGATCATAGCTTTCACCCGGTCAGTCTATGTCATGGAAAGAGCAGGTGTTCATAATGTTTTGTACATTCAGTGTATAGGCTGATGTAAAAATTGTCCTGTTTTAACGATGTATTGGACTGTTAAGCACCGTTACTGTGTGTGTCTGTGATTTACATTGTTGAAGGTGCTTCTGTGTGCCTGACACCACAAATTAAAGTTATTCTAAGAATTAAGCTTTCCAGTGGGCGAAACTGGTTGAAAGGAAAGTTTTGCTCATTGGGCAAGCTTATTAACTACATTTGAACTTATGCCACTTATGTAAATGAGATGTTCCTAATGCCAGTGTTCTCTCTGTTTCAGGGTTTAGAAGGTGTTCCAGGTGATATGGTATGTCCAAAGTGCTTATGGAGGCAATGTTTATTACTGTCTAGTAGTGTACCCATAAGCTCAAACTAAATCAAGTTTGTGTCCCAAATGGCACCCTGTTCCCAAGTTAGTGCACTACTTTTGACCAGGACTTATAGGGTTCTGGTCAACAATAGTGCACTACAGTATATAGGGAATAAGATGCCATTTAGGATGCAGACCCTAGGTCTTGTACTTCAGAATGACTCATAAGACCATTAATGCCTGTATCTCTGTTTTCAAGTTGTTCTCTACAACTTTTCCACGTTTAATCCTTCATAAAAAAGAATGTCATTACTAATTATAGATGCCATGCATTTTGAGTAACAGTTTGTCATAATACTATGATTATGTTGACACCTGTAGCCACATGAAATTATGTTTCTCAGTTTTATTTCCTTCTTGCTAGTTTACAGCTATACCTTAAACATGACTGTACACAAACATGACATGACTGTAAGTCGCTTTGGATAAAAGCGTCTGCTAAATGGCATATTATTATTATTATTATATTATTAAACTGTTGGATCCGTCGTCTCCAATTTTTGGAGATGTTTCCCTCAAGGCTCCAAGTTTGTGGGGGTTGAAGTGATTCCATAACTTGTTGTGGAACTATTGCTTATTTCTGACACCATGCAATATTAAGCTAGCTAGCTTTGGTGAACAATGAACAAGTGTGTATTCATTCAGCCATCTTTATTCAAAACTGAATTTCCTGTGGCTTCAGGTGGCAGCCTAATCATGTCATTACAGTCATCCTTTTATGATTTCCTGTCAGGTGATCTAGTGTGTCATTGTGAATGGTGTCATGTTAGGATTTTAATGTTATTTTCTGTAATCACAGGGGCCTCCTGGTATCACTGGTCCAAAAGGCCAGAGAGGAGAGAGGGTAAGTCCAATGGTAGTGGGTTCGGGTAAGTCCAATGGTAGTGGGTTCGATCCCCGGGACGACCCATATGTAAAAAGGCACACATGACTGTAAGTCGCTTTGGATAAAAGCGTCTGCTAAATGGCATATTATATTATATTATAATAAATGTTAGGATTATCTGTGCGATATAAAATGTAATGCTAACCAATAGGGTCAAGTGATTAAAGTGGGAGTCTTGCGTTAAGTTTGAACTCTATAGACCCTTTCTACCTTTATGCCCAACCCTTTGTCGCTCTCTTAGAGTTATAGGTAATCATACTACGGGTTCACCACCAGGTGCTATTATGTGACCTTTGACCTCTCTCTGCCAGGGGGAGCCTGGGTATGTCATAGGGGGCATAGGAGACGGCCATTATGTTCCTGGACGAAAGGGAGAGCCTGGATCATCAGTGAGTATTCACAACACAGACCCTAAGACTACAACATTGTTTTAGTAAGGCCTTATAAAGGGCTATAAATGCTTCATAAAGGGTTTGGAAATTGTATTGCCTGAAATAACTTGTTTTGTCCATTCAACATCATAAATAATTGATACTACAAGCTTCCTCTGAGTAAGAAATACAAATTTTAACCATAAATGTGTAGTGGTTGTTGTTAATGTCCTATCCTGCTCTGATAAAAGGGACCCCAAGGGGCTCCGGGTGTACCAGGGGTCTCTGGACCCTCAGGCCTACCTGGACAGTCAGGTTCACCTGGGTCCCCAGGGATATCCGTTAAGGTAAGATAGATGGATACTGCGGGTAGATCTTACATACGGTTATTATTATATCACATACCGAACTGATTCCTTCAACAAGACTGTGACCGCATTTTGAGTTTACTGTATGTTATGTGTGTTGTGTCATTCAAAAATATATGCTACAAGTATCATGTTGTCGGCACACAATGGAAATAATATTTGGGGATTAAACTCATCCCTGAGGGACTCCGTTGTAACCAGTTCATATGATAAAATGTCTTTCACATTGACCTTCTGTGGCCGGTCACTTAACAATCTTAAATTATATGGGTTTCACAACATTGATTGATTGTACATATTTATGTTCTATCCTTCACTTGCAGGGGGAACATGGAGAGGCAGGTGCTAAAGTGAGTGGGTGGTTCTTTTATTTTATTCAAGACCATAGTTACTGCTTTGGGTCAAGGGACGATAGTGCTTGCTAAGTCAATGGAATTCATCTAAATTGGAATGAAAAACTGGCACAGTGTTGATTTTAATAAAACAACGCTGCCAGGATTATGAATTCGTTTTATCGATCGCATTTTAAAGACACATTTTGGCCTTTGCTGACGATTCTAGAAATGGGTGTTCATTTTTCAAAACTAATATTGGGTCATTGTCACGATGTCGGTGTATGCGGTAGACTGAAGTCAGGCGCAGGACACAGAACTCAAGGGAAAAACGTAACTTTACTAAAGCTCGTAAATAAACAAGAAGCCTCCACGCAGGGAGGAATAAATCCACTCACCAATGACATACAAGTACAAGCAACAAACACGCACAGAACACAATGGGAGCCACAGGGTTAAATAGGGGCGGAGTAATCACAAGATGGGCAACAGGTGTGAAACAATCTGACACAACAGGTAGAACATAGAAACATAGAACATAGATCGGCAGCAGCTAGTACTCCGGTGACGACGAACGCCGAAACCTGCCCGAGCAAGGAGGAGGGGCAGCCTCGGCAGAATCCGTGACAGTACCCCACCCCTGACGCGCGGCTCCAGCCATGCGTCAACACCGGCCTCAGGGATGGCCAGGAGGACACGGCGCGGGGCGAGTGGGATGATTGCGGTGGTAATCCCTCAACATGGATGGATCGAGGATATCCCTCCTAGGAACCCAGCACCGTTCCTCCGGACCGTACCCCTCCCACTCCACGAGATACTGCAGGCCCCCCACCCGACGCCTCGAATCCAATATGGACCGAACCGAGTACGCCGGTGCCCCCTCGATGTCCAGCGGGGCGGAGGAACCTCCCCGTATCTCCGACTCCTGGAGTGGACCAGCTACCACCCGGCCTGAGGAGAGACACATGGAACGAGGGGTTAATACGATAATTAGTAGGAAGTTGTAACCTATAACATACCTCGTTCAATCTCCTCAGGACTTTGAATGGCCCCACAAACCGCCAACCCAGTTTCCGGCAGGGCAGGCGAAGGGGCAGGTTTCGGGTCGAGAGCCAGACCCGGTCCCCCGGTGCATACACCGGGGCCTCACTGCGGTGGCGGTCGGCGCTCGCCTTTTGCCGCCTGATGGCCCGCTGCAGACGTACATGGGCACCGTTCCAGGTCTCCTGCGAGCGCCGAAACCACTCGTCCACCGCAGGTGCCTTGATCTGGCTCTGATGCCAAGGTGCCAGGACCGGCTGATAACCTAATACACATTGGAACGGAGAAAGGTTAGTGGAGGAGTGGCGGATGGAGTTCTGGGCTATCTCTGCCCAGGGGAGGTAAACCGACCACTCCCCCCGCTGGTCCTGGCAATACAACCTCAGAAACCTACCCACCTCCTGGTTAACTCTCTCCACCTGCCCGTTACTCTCGGGGTGAAATCCTGAGGTCAGACTGACCGAGACTCCCAGACGTTCCATGAACGCCCTCCAAACCCTAGAGGTGAACTGGGAACCCCGATCAGAAAATATATCCTCAGGCACCCCGTAGTGCCGGAAGACGTGTGTAAATAGGGCCTCAGCTGTTTGTAGGGCCGTAGGGAGGCCGGGCAGCGGAATGAGGCGGCAGGACTTAGAAAACTGATCCACAACAACCAGGATCGTGGTGTTCCCTTGTGAGGGGGGAAGATCCGTCACGAAGTCCACCGATAGGTGGGACCATGGTCGTTGTGGAACGGGTAGAGGTTGCAATTTCCCTCTGGGCAGGTGTCTAGGAGCCTTACACTGGGCGCACACCGAGCAGGAGGAAACATAAACCCTCACGTCCTTAGCTAAGGTGGGCCACCAGTACTTCTCACTAAGACAGTGCACTGTCCGACCGATACCAGGATGACCAGAGGAGGGTGACGTGTGAGCCCAATAGATCAACCGATCGCGGACATCAAGCGGTACGTACACACGACCCTCTGGACACTGGGGAGGAGTGGGTTCGTTGCGCAACGCCCGCTCGATCTCCGCGTCAACCTCCCACACCACCGGTGCCACCAGACACGACGCCGGAAGTATGGGAGTGGGCTCCACGGAACTCCCCTCTGAGTCATACAGTCGGGACAGAGCATCTGCCTTAGCGTTCTGGGAACCTGGCCTGTAAGAAAGGGTGAAAACAAAACGGGTGAGATACATGGACCACCTTGCCTGGCGAGGGTTTAACCTCCTCGCTGCCTGGATGTACTCCAGATTGCGGTGATCAGTCAAAATGAGAAAAGGGTGTTTAGCCCCCTCAAGCCAATGTCTCCACGCTTTCAGAGCTTCGACCACAGCCAACAGCTCCCGGTCCCCCACATCATAGTTGCGCTCCGCCGGGCTGAGCTTCTTCGAAAAGAAGGCACAGGTGCGGAGGTTAGGTGGCATACCCGAGCGCTGAGACAGTACAGCGCCTATTCCAGCCTCGGACGCATCCACCTCAACCGTGAAGGCTAAAGAGGGGTCCGGATGAGCCAGCACTGGAGCCGAGGTAAACAGGTCCTTCAAACGATTAAAAGCCCTGTCCGCCTCCGTTGACCACTGCAGACGCACCGGCCCCCCCTTCAGTAACGAGGTAATGGGAGCTGCTACCTGACCAAAGCCCCGGATAAATCTCTGGTAGTAATTAGCAAAACCCAAAAATCGCTGCACCTCCTTTACCGTGGTTGGAGTCGCCCAATTACGCACGGCCGAAATGCGGTCACTCTCCATCCTCACCCCTGACGCGGACATATGGTACCCCAAGAAAGAGATGGACTCCTGGAAGAACAGGCATTTCTCTGCCTTAGCATACAGGTCATGCTCCAACAGTCTTCCAAGCACCTTACGCACCAGGGACACATGCTCGGCACGTGTAGCGGAGTATATAAGGATGTCATCAATATACACCACTACCCCTTGTCCGTGCAGGTCCCTGAAAATCTCATCCACAAATGATTGGAAAACTGAAGGAGCATTCATTAACCCGTATGGCATGACCAGATACTCAAAATGTCCAGAGGTGGTGCTAAATTCCGTCTTCCACTCATCTCCCTCACGGATACGCACTAGGTTGTATGCGCTCCTGAGATCCAATTTTGTGAAAAAGCGTGCCCCGTGCAATGATTCCGTCATACTAGTTATTAGAGGTAATGGATAGCTGTACTTGATGGTAATCTGATTTAGGCCACGGTAATCAATGCACGGGCGTAACCCACCATCTTTCTTCTTCACAAAAAAGAAACTTGAGGAAACGGGTGAAGTGGATGGCCGAATGTATCCCTGCCTCAGAGATTCGGTGACATATGTCTCCATAGCCGCCTTCTCCTCCTGAGACAAAGGATACACGTGACTCCGGGAAGTGCAGCTCCTACCTGGAGATTTATCGCACAATCCCCGGACGATGGGGTGGTAATTTAGTCGCCCTCTTTTTTGCTGAAGACGATAGCCAAATCGGCATACTCGGATGGAATGTGCATGGTGGAAACCTGGTTTGGACTTTCCACCGAAGTTGCCCCCAAGGAAACTCCTAAACACCTCCCTGAACACTGACTGGACCATCCCTTGAGAGCCCTCTGTTGCCATGAAATAGTGGGGTCATGAATGGCTAACCAGGGAAGTCCCAACACCACAGGATGCGCAGGAGAATCAATCAGATAGAGGCTAATCCTCTGCTCATGACCCCCCTGCATCATCATCAGCAGAGGAGCGGTGACCTCCCTGATTATGCCTGACCCTAACGGGCGACTATCTAAGGCGTGAACAGGGAAAGGTTTATCAACAGACACTGTGGGAATCCCTAGGCTACGTGCATACTGGCGATCAATAAAATTCCCAATCGCGCCTGAATCTACTAGCGCCTTATGCTGGGAATGAGGAGAAAATTCTGGAAACATAATGTCGATACACATATTTGCAACAGGGAACTCTGGGTGAGTCGGGTGCCTACTCACCTGAGACGGTCGACCAGTGCTCTGCCTGCTGCCTCGACCTCCTGAGAAACCTCCCCTGCACCGACCAGCAGTGTGTCCTCTGCGGCCACACTTGGTGCAGGGGACAGTTTCTCTCCCAGTCTCCCTACCTGCAGCACCTCCTAGCTCCATAGGTGTAGGCTCGGAGGTGCTGGGAGATGAAATGGACAGGCCCCCATCAGAACGTCCGCGGGCTGCCAACAGGTTATCCAACCGGATGGACATGTCCACCAGTTGGTCCAGGTTGAGATTGGTGTCCCTGCAGGCCAGTTCCCCGGCCGGACGTCCTCCCTTAAGCTGCAACGATAGTGGTCGATAAGGGCCCGCTCATTCCATCCCGCGCTGGCTGCTACAGTCTTGAACTCCAGCGCAAACTCCTGCGCGCTCCTCATCTCCTGTCTTAGGTGGACCAGACGTTTTCCCGCCGCTCTCCCCTCAGGTGGATGATCGAATACCGCCCGGAAGCGGCGGGTGAAATCCGCGTAGCGGACAGTTCTCGAGTCTATATTTCTCCACTCGGCGTTAGCCCACTCAAGCGCCTTCCCCGATAGACAGGAGATGAGGGCGGACACGCTCTCGTATCCCGAGGGCGCCGGGTGAATGGTGGCCAGGTAGAGCTCTACCTGTAGGAGAAATCCCTGGCACCCGGCAGGTGTACCGTCATATGCCCTCGGGAGCGAGAGCCGAATCCCACTGGACCCAGGTGGCGAAGTGGTAGCCAGTGTAGCAGGTGGTGGTGTGGTGGGACATGGTGAAGGGATACCACCTCTCGCCAATCGCTCCATCATCTGGAAAACTTGTTCCATCGTCTCACCAAGATTCTGGAGGATCGTCCCTTGACGTTGGACTCGTTCCTCCATCGTCTCGGTAGATCCAGTCGTTCCTGCTGACTCCATTGTGGTGCGTGTTTCTGTCACGATGTCAGTGTATGCGGTAGACTGAAGTCAGGCGCAGGACACAGAACTCAAGGGAAAAACGTAACTTTACTAAAGCTCGTAAAGAAACAAGAAGCCTCCACGCAGGGAGGAATAAATCCGCTCACCAATGACATACGAGTACAAGCAACAAACACGCACAGAACACAATGGGAGCCACAGGGTTAAATAGGGGCGGAGTAATCACAAGATGGGCAACAGGTGTGAAACAATCTGACACAACAGGTAGAACATAGAAACATAGAACATAGATCGGCAGCAGCTAGTACTCCGGTGACGACGAACGCCGAAACCTGCCCGAGCAAGGAGGAGGGGCAGCCTCGGCAGTCATGTATTGCGTTTGCCAGGGCTACCTTGAAAAATAGCTTCCTATCTTGACAGGACTCACCTGGATAAATACAAAATAAATGAATACAAGCCATTCATGCTACATCTATGTTTAATATTGCCCAATAACTTGGTGAACCCGAATTTAACCTCTTTTCCTTTCTAGTATGTTAGTAATAAAATAACATGAGTGTTTTGTGATGTTTTGAAAGGGTTTGCGTGGGAAAGCAGGGGCCAAAGGAGACAAAGGAGATCACGGTAAAGATGTAAGTGTTTGGTTTCTGTTATGCGGTGAACAGCCTAGTGATTATAGTGTTGGACCAGTAACTGAAAGGTCGCTAGTCTGAATTCCACAGCCGACAAGGTGAAAAATGTCTGCCCTTGAGCAAGACACTTAACCCTAATTGCTCCAGGGTCGCCGTTGATCATGGCTGACACTGGCAGTGACCCCACTCTCCGAGGGTGTCTCAGGGAGAGTTGGGATAAGCAAAAAACACATTTCCAATTCACACATGCGTATTAATACACACTTGTACATGTGAAATAGGACAAATGTAAGCACAGATCAAATGATGATTATTTATTATGCTCGGTTTGTGTTAATTAAACTATAATACCACATTGATATTTATACATATTGGACATCAGCTCCTAGTTCATGTGTTGTTCCATCTTTCTTAATTTCCTTGTTGTCTGTCTCAAACCAGGGCCAAGCAGGGTTACCTGGTCCCATTGGAATTGATGGTGTTCCAGGCTTCCCAGGTCAAAAGGGAAATAAGGTAAGAGTGTCCTTCTTTATCAAGAAGTTACAGTATACCTGAAGGGATATTATCTTGTGGTTTCCTCTGTATATTTGAATGAAGCCACAGCGAATATCATATTTTAAACTAACCATTTACATGGGTATCATACTGCATGTTGATCTGATTATGGTTATAATAGGATTCTGATTGGTGATTTGTGCTGTTCTTCCCAGGGAGAGGAGGGGATCGGGGTTCCCGGTGTCCAGGGCCCTCTTGGAGAGCCAGGGGGGAAGGTACGAACAGTTCATACCTGGACTCATCAACATGAAGTGTGTGTATTGCTTTACCTGAATTGTGTAGTTTGTTAGTCACATATTAGCTGATCATTGGTTTAACTTTGTCTTGCAGGGAAATATAGGCCTATCAGGACCTGAGGGACCAAAGGTACTTTATTTATGCTAACGCTTTGATTTGAAGCTCAAACGACATAGGCATTCTGCAAACCCGTTGGACTGCAGTATGGATCTGGTCATTCACACCATTGAAGTATCATCTTTGTTCTGTCTTTCTAAGGGAGATGCTGGTGTTCAAGGGATACAAGGGGTTGTCGGACCACGGGTATGCATCAACTTTTTATTTTTGTATATTCAATACACATACAAAAGTGTAGACCATTATAATATAACTCCTGAGTGGCGCAGTGGTCTAAGGCACTGCATCGCAGTGCTAACTGTGCCACTAGATCCTGGTTCGAATCCAGGCTCTGTCGCAGCCGGCCGCGACCGGGAGACTCATGGGCGGCGCACAATTGGCCCAGCGTCGTCCAGGGTAGGGGAGGGAATGGCCGGCAGGGATGTAGCTCAGTTGATAGAGCATGGCGTTTGCAACGCCAGGGTTGTGGGTTCGATTCCAACGGGGGGCCATTATAAAAAAAATATGTATTCACTAACTGTAAGTCGCTCTGGATAAGAGCGTCTGCTAAATGACTAAAATGTAAATGTATAATGTACTTTATATATGGACGTCCGTAATGAAATTATTCAGGCTGGATGGTTTCTCTCCTCCTTTAGGGGAAGAAGGGCGTGAAAGGCAGCCAAGGGGATAAGGTGAGTTAAATCCACACTCTACCGCTCGTTATGCCTCCTCATATTGAAATATTCTCTGCATAATTAATAAGAGTGGTGTTTCATCAGCTGATTAAATTAGAAAATATATGTATTTCAGCTCCAGGTCAATCACTGGGCTGTGTATGGCTTAGAATGTGATCAGCTCCCATTATTAAAGGGCTTTGGGTGTGTGCGTCTGTGTGCGCCAGTCCGAGCACAAGCCAACAAAGTGCAAGTCCTCACCTCATAACAGTTATCATATCTCCCGCTACAATAGTATGTTTTTACTCGACAGTCATGTGTGTGAGTAGCTCATCAGATAATGATCATGGTGATAATGTGGTGGTAATGTTATGGTTATGTCTCCTACAGGGCGATCGAGGAGAGCTGGGGCCTATGGGACCACAGGGAGTGACAGTGAGTATAACCAGCCATTACAGAACCAATCGTTACCACACTACCAAACCTGGGCTGTGTTCATTTGGGCATGCAGAAACTGAAACGGAGAGGGATTACCCGGACTTGTCCGATAAGAAACACTCATTTTAGTTTTTTCTGTTTTAGTTTTTCACAAATCCTCTGGTTACAAATTTGCTCTCATTATCCTTCAAATCACTTGGGTTGTAACTTTTCATTGAGAAAGTTTGCAACTAGTTAGGTGAACCCACTTACCCTTCCCTCTTCACTGCCCTCTCCCTCCACATATTATCTGTGTGAAGGAGTGTGTGTACCTTAGGGAAATTAACCCAGCTGATTAGATTGAAGTGGGCAGCCATCCTCATCCCACCTCCAACCTGTCCAGCCATCGGCTACATCGGTCCGCTAATAGACGACTAGTAAAGGCCCAGTGCACTACTTTTGTGAAAATAATATTTTTTACATTTTTACTTATTAATATGTTGTTTTCCCACCGATTTTTCAGGGGGTACTGCAGCACCCTCAGCACCCCTACGGCTATGGGTGTATCAGGACTAATGGTCTATCTGAGAAGGTCTTTCATCACTGAGCTTTAATTTAACCTTCATTTATTTGCAACGTGCATAATGAATACGGGAGGATTATCTCAAATGATCATCTTAGTTATCATCTTAGTATGTTTGGAAAGGTATGAATAATTTCAGTGAAGCATTTGCTCCAGTGGCTGATATTGACTGACATTAATATTTTTATAACAATTGGCCAATTAACAGTGTAACCCATAACAAATAAATATTAATGTTATTGTTTGTTTCATTTTTCTGAAAGTGTCAAAATGCACCTTATGACTCGTATGTTATGAGTAGGACCCTGTGTTCTGGGCTATCATGTCATATGATCTAGATTTATTTTAAGCCTTTACCAGAAATTAGAATTACACCAAAAATGAAAGCAATTGTCTGAGGACCAACTGGAGCTGGACCAACTGACATGAAAAGAAAAGGGGAAAGTTTGATGAAAAAGCTTTAAATAAAAGTGTAACTCCTGGTCATGTGACGTGATTAACCAAAACACAGGGCCCTAGTTATGAGATATGAGATTTGATTACCTTATTTGGCAAGATATATTTATTTTCTGTATAATAAGGTCAGGTAAGTGTGTTATGTATATTGTTCAGGATGTGAATAGATATGTTGTCCTCCACTCTCTCAGGGCTTTGCAGGGGCTGTTGGGCATAAGGGTGACGAGGTGAGTATTCATGGTGTGTGTGTGTGTGTGTGTCCCCTGTAGCTCAGTTGGTAGAGCATGGCGCTTGCAACGCCAGGGTTGTGGGTTCGTTTCCCACGGGGGGCCAGTATGAAAATGTATGCACTCACTAACTGTAAGTCGCTCTGGATAAGAGCGTCTGCTAAATGACTAAAATGTCAAATGTAAATGTGTGTGTGTGAGAGTGAGAGATATACGCCTTTGGTCTCACTCCACAGGGACAGAGAGGAGTTCCTGGTGACCCAGCCAAAGGGGTAATGTTACAATATCATAAATAATTCTCACTGACTGTACTTACCTAGCTACATGTTTTTATACACAGTACTGTCATATTATGCTTACTCTCCGTTTCATCACAACAGATCATTGGTCCCACAGGAAAGAAGGGTGCCAGGGTAAGTTACTTATTATTGCTTGTTTATGTATTTTTCACTTTAGGTCAAACCTGCAAACCCGCAACAATAACCCTAAGGTGCCCCTAACCACACAAGATGGCCCTCTGGTGTTACTTTAATATACAGTCAGTGGTGACGCACATTAATGGCTTCTGCATTGCAACAAACTAGAAGCCATCTCATCCTGACAGTTAAAGTGCTGTTAATTGGTGGTGGGAGTATTCTCTCACAACAAGGACCAAATCCCCAGGCCTGCCTGTCAACAAACACTGGGGACTAATGGATTACCCATGCTACACCACAGAGATAGCTATTTCCTCTCTAGAAGTAGTCGTCCACAGTGTATTGTTAAAAGTTAGAGTTTAAGGGGGGGGGGGGGGGATCTTCAGATCTTTCTTTGTTTAAACAACACTTCAAAGGCCCCCTTGGTTGCTAAGCTGCTTTTGATTGTTGTACTGTAAGTGGTTGTAGTGTTTATTGATTGGCCTGTGTGTGTGTGACTGTCTGTGTTGTGTTACTCAGGGTGAAATTGGTCCCGTCGGTCCGACCGGACCCCAGGGAGTAAAGGGGGTCCAAGGAGTCAAAGGAGAAAAGGTAAACCACACAGAATAGTGCCATCCATCTTGTCATTACCTCAGGTTCCACCATAACCCATTTCCTGCCCTGAGATTCACCCCTACCCAGCAGACATAACAATCGCATGGTAGGTATAACAATCACATGGTCAACAATCACATGGTCGACATAACAATCACATGGTCGACATAACAATCACATGGTCGACATAACAATCACATGGTCAACATAACAATCACATGATAGGCATAACAATTACATGGTAGACATAACAATCACATGGTAGGCATAATCACATGGTCGACACAACAATCACATGGTCGACACAACAATCACATGGTCGACATAACAATCACATGGTCGACATAATCACATGGTCGACACAACAATCACATGGTCGACACAACAATCACATGGACACAACAATCACATGGTAGGCATAACAATCTCATGGTCGACACAACAATCACATGGTCGACATAACAATCACATGTTCGACACAACAATCACATTTAACATATTATTGTGTTGTGACTGCTGGTATAGAAAAAGAAAGTGTGTGTTTATGTCTGGGCTGATGTGTATGGTTTGTCTGTTGGGTTTCTACAGGGTAGTCCTGGGTTCGGCATTCCTGGACAGCAGGGACCAAAGGGAGAAAATGGTGAAAGGGTGAGTGCTTCATTACCGGTGTGTGTCATTGGCCAGATGACCTGACGAAGATCCAACTCGAATCGAAACGTTGTCTTTTTTGTGCGTGTGTTTAAATCACCATGGGAACATACCAGTTGCGGACATCTCTTTTTTCGTTGATACGATCTTCTGTCCTGCACCTGATAAGTTAGATGTGCATATATTTATCTTTTTTCTATTGGTCAGATGAGCCATTATACTCTAGGACAGGCTGACATGTTGGTTTCCTCCACCTTACAGGGAAATGTTGGCTTGTCTGGGAAACCTGGACCCAAGGTAAATAACTTCTCTCATTCCACTTTATATGCTATCAATGTCGTTACATTGTAGGGACATTTTAGAGCTATTCGAATTAAACATACACGCATCATGTCATTGCTAACTCCATCTTTACAGGGGCGTGATGGCTCTAAAGGGGAAGAGGGGACTGTTGGGGTCCCCGGGAATCCTGGAGCACCAGGACTAAGAGGTAAAGATGTAAGTAAATCCTGACTGGCTGTTATTGCAGTGACGAAAGTGTGTGTGTGTGTGTGTGTGCGTGTGAGATAAATGGTGTCACGATCGTCGTAGGGAATAGACCAAGGCGCAGCGTGATGAACGAACATGTTTAAACTTTATTATCTTTAGTGATAATAGACAACAATAAACAAAACAAGAAACGACTCGTGAAGTCCACGGTAACAAAGACCAACACGGAACAAAAACCAACACAAAGGGAAAACAGACAGTTTAAATATGGCTCCCAATCAGAGACAACCAACGACAGCTGACACTCGTTGCCTCTGATTGGGAGTCACTCTAGCCAACATAGAAATAGAAGAACTAGAACCCCCAACATAGAAATATACCACATAGAATGAACACACCCTGGCTCAACATATAGAGTCCCAGAGCCAGGGTGTGACAGTACCCCCCCCTAAAGGCGCGGACTGCGACCGCGCCTCCACTAGAACAAAACAGGGGAGGGCTGGGTGGGCATTCCTCCTCGGCGGCGGTTCTGGCTCCGGCCTTGCCGACCACCCTCCAATAATCCCCCCATAGCGCCCCTGGTCCGGTCTGGCCCCGCTGGCTGGAGCTGAACTGGACGTAGCAGGAGCGGTTAGCTTCAGCTCCGTTGTGGAGCAGTTGAGCGGTACCTGATTAGGCACCGATGACCCAGGCACGGGTTGTGCCGGACTGACGGCACGCACCCCTGGCTTGGGTGTGTGAGGCAGGAACGGACCGGACCGGGCTGACGATGCGCACCCCTGGCTTGGTGCGTGGAGCAGCAACGGGCCGGACGGGCTGACGATACGCACCCCTGGCTTGGTGCGTGGAGCCGAACGGGCCTCACCGAACTGACGACTCGCACCCCTGGCTTGGTGCGTGGAGCAGCAACGGGCGGACCGGGCTGACGTATGCGCACCCCTGGCTGGTGCGTGAGCCGAACGGGCTTTACCGGACTGACGACTCGCACCCCTGGCTTGGTGCGTGGAGCAGCAACGGGCGGACCGGGCTGACGATGCCCCCTGGCTTGGTGCGTGGAGCCGAACGGCTTTACCGGGTTGACGATGCGCACCCCTGGCTTGGTGCGTGGAGCAGCAACGGGCCGGACCGGGCTGACGATACGCACCCCTGGCTTGGTGCGTGGAGCCGGAACGGGCTTTACCGGGCTGACGACTCGCACCCCTGGCTTGGTGCGTGGAGCAGCAACAGGCTTTACCAGGCTGACGACTCGCACTCCTGGCTTGGTGCGAGTAGCAGGAACGGGCTGGACCAGGCTGACGACTCGCACCCCTGGCTTGGTGCGAGTAGCAGGAACGTTCTGGACCAGGCTGACGACTCGCACCCCTGGCTTGGTGCGAGTGGCAGGAACAGGCCGGGCCGGCGACTCGCACCCCTGGCTTGGTGCGAGTGGCAGGAACAGGCCGGGCCGGGCTGGCGACGCGCACCGTAGGCTTGGTGCGAGTGGCAGGAACAGGCCGAGCCGGGCTGGCGACGCACACCGTAGGCTTGGTGCGAGTGGCAGGAACAGGCTGGGCCGGACTGGCGACGCACACCGTAGGCTTGGTGCGTGGAGCAGGGACAGGCCAGACCGCGCTGGCGACGCACACCGTAGGCTTGGTGCGTGGAGCAGGGACAGGCCGGACCGGGCTGGCGACGCACACCGTAGGCTTGGTGCGTGGAGCAGGGACAGGCCGGACCGGGCTGGCGACGCACACCGTAGGCTTGGTGCGAGGGGCAGGAACAGGTCGGGCCGGACTGGCGACGCGCACCCTTAACTTAGTGCGGGGAGCAGGAATGGGCCGGACCGGACTGGTGACGCACACCACTTGCTTGGTGTGAGGAGCGGGACTGGGTTTCATCATAACCCTCCGCTCCCTCAGCTGCCTACCTAGTTCCTCTCGCCGTGCCTCTATTCTCACCCTCTCCCTTATCGCCTCCAGTAACTCTACCCTCTGCACCACTAACTCCTTCTCCCTCTGCGCCAATAGCCCCCTTAACCTGGTGGCCTCCTCACCTAATCGCCCTGTGGCAGCCTCCTGCTGCCCAGTCGCCCATGCCGTGTGCCCCCCCCTAAAAATGTTTTGGGGTTGCCTCTCGACCGTCCGACGACGACACTGATCACGCCGTTGCTCCTCTCTCCGTCGCGCCTCTACCGTCTCACTCCATGGCCGGCGATCCATCCCGGCCAGGATTTCCTCCCAGGTCCAGGACCCCTGTCCGTCCAAAATCTGCTCCCACGTCCAGGCTGCCTGCTCCTGGACACGCTGCTTGGTCCTGGTATGGTGGGTTCTTCTGTCATGATCGTCGTAGGGAATAGACCAAGGCGCAGCGTGATGAACGAACATGTTTAAACTTTATTATCTTTAGTGATAATAGACAACAATAAACAAAACAAGAAACGACTCGTGAAGTCCACGGTAACAAAGACCAACACGGAACAAAAACCCACCAACACAAAGGGAAAACAGACAGTTTAAATATGGCTCCCAATCAGAGACAACCAACGACAGCTGACACTCGTTGCCTCTGATTGGGAGTCACTCTAGCCAACATAGAAATAGAAGAACTAGAACCCCCAACATAGAAATATACCACATAGAATGAACACACCCTGGCTCAACATATAGAGTCCCAGAGCCAGGGTGTGACAAATGGCCTGTTCACATTATATTGGCAAATAGGATTAGGATCAATATAATACATTCACATTGTTCTTCAAACAGTCAGCATGTGTTAGATGACACTCTCGGGGTGACAATTGTCCTTGTCTATAGGGTGTGCCTGGAATCAAAGGAGAATCAGGACTACGGGTGAGTTCATGCATCTGTTTCCGCTGGACTATATTTCAGTATAGTCTCCTTGTATGTAGCTTACCGTAAATGCAATGAAACCTCTGCCAATAGCTCTGAACCTCTATGGCACAGGGTAATGCACTCGCCACGTTACCACTGGTTTACTGGTTCAAGCCCCACTCCCTCTGTTCCGCCTCAATCACTACAACAACATTAGATTTAGACACAGCACCTACAGCATACGATTGGATACAACACCCACAAACATGCTGTGAGTCACAGTTTTTCCTCTCTGTTATGAATGTTTTCTCCTCAGGGAGAACAGGGATCAGCTGGTGAGCCTGGTGAGAGAGGAATAAGGGTAAAGTCTCCGTGTTCTACCCAACTCTTATCGTTTCTCTGCACACAAGTTTGAAATATGTTGCACTGTCTGTTGGAGGGGATACTCTTTGCCTTATTCTGACTCTATAGTGTGATTGTAGGGCCCACTGGGGTTACCGGGACGACCAGGGGACCCAGCAGAGAAAGGAGATACGGGGAACATTGGTTTGCCTGTAAGCATTGTCTGACTTTACTATCAAGCGCTATTTTGTTTGTAAAACTTTATTAGTCGCTGTCAAAGATACAACCCTGATTGATTTGAATTCCTCTGCGTGGTTTGATATGTTCAGCGATATGATTTCGTCTTTTTTTTCAGGGAATGGAGGGAAAGAAAGGAGAGCCTGTAGGTCTACGTTCACAACAACATACTATCCAACATGTATCACTGCATGCAGCGGTTGGCTGACTCTCCATCACGCTTGGTTTAGGCCAATGTCTCACGTCACTGACTTTGCCCATTGTTGAGGAACATAAACACTCTTGTGTTTCTAATTATATTCTTAGCCTGATAAAATGCACAAATGAAACTTTATTAATCATGTTATGTTCCCCTTGAGTGAGTCTTGTATCTCCCATCAGTATTGTGATGGCGATGCAGGACTACTCAGCTAGCACAATGTATTTACTAGCCGCTAGTTTCTAATCGCACATCCCTCTTGTTTTGCTTTGTTCCCATGGTCTCGCCTCTGAAGGGAAAACCAGGACCTCCGGGAGGCGCGCAAGTAAGTCCACACATAATCCATTACCACTTCAGAACAACTTTACATCAACTCAGCCATCCCTGGCAGATGGAACTAGTGAGAAGATGCTTGATGCTCCTAGAAGCGAGCCCAAGGGGTTTGATTATATTTCCAGGGAGTTAGATGAAAACGTGATTGAACATTAACTTAACTTTTTGGGGGTCGTTAATTTTGTTTAATATGACTAGTCCATCTTTAATTTAACCCTTTCAAGACCGTTTATGGAGAGGACTGGACCTGTTTCATATTTCTGTTGTGTTTGTTCCCTCCAGTTCAGTTCAGACAACAATATCCTGACCAGGGTGATCAAGGTGAGATAAGTGGAATCTACGTCATCGGCATGACATGGACCACTGTATAATAGATGTATATGTACTTAATCACAGTGTAATAGATTTATTTAATCACAGTGTAATAGATTTACTTAATCACAGTATAATAGATTTACTTAATCACAGTGTAATAGATTTACTTAATCACAGGGTAATATATTTACTTAATGACAGTGTAATAGATGTACTTAATCACAGTGTAATATATTTACTTAATCACAGTGTAATAGATTTACTTAATCACAGTATAATAGATTTACTTAATCACAGTATAATAGATTTACTTAATCACAGTATAATAAATTTACTTAATCACAGTATAATAGATTTACTTAATCACAGAATAATATATTTACTTAATCACAGTATAATAGATGGACTTAATCACAGTATAATATATGTACTTAATCACAGTGTAATAGATTTATTTAATCACAGTGTAATAGATTTACTTAATCACAGTATAATAGATTTACTTAATCACAGTGTAATAGATTTACTTAATCACAGGGTAATATATTTACTTAATGACAGTGTAATAGATGTACTTAATCACAGTGTAATATATTTACTTAATCACAGTGTAATAGATTTACTTAATCACAGTATAATAGATTTACTTAATCACAGTATAATAGATTTACTTAATCACAGTATAATAAATTTACTTAATCACAGTATAATAGATTTACTTAATCACAGAATAATATATTTACTTAATCACAGTATAATAGATGGACTTAATCACAGTATAATATATGTACTTAATCACAGTGTAATATATTTACTTAATCACAGTATAGTAGATTAACTTAATCACAGTATAATAGATTTACTTAATCACAGTATAATAGATGTACTTAATCACAGTATAATATATTTACTTAATCACAGTATAATATATGTACCTAATCACAGTGTAATAGATTTACTTAATCACAGTATAATAGATTAACTTAATCACAGTATAATAGATTTACTTAATCACAGTATAATAGATGTACTTAATCACAGTATAATAGATTTACTTAATCACAGTATAATACATTGACATGTATTCCTATTGCTCAAGCTCTTAGCCAGAAATACCTATTTCTATTATTCTATTTTATTATGTTATTTTCTATTATATTATTTTCTATTTGATTCAGGCTGTTGTGTTTTCTTATCCATCAGGGTGAACCAGGAGATCCCGGAGAGCTCGGTCTCAGAGGGGAGACAGGTCTGCCTGGACAAAGGGTGAGTGTCACACCTAGAGGTCATAGGTCATGTTTGGCAGATCATGGTCACAATAACACTGTATTCTTCTCTCTGTAGGGTCCTGAGGGAAAACCAGGTCCACCAGGAACGGTATGATCACATGAGTAAACAATGAAGAGCTCTATCGCTAAGTAGCATCGCTAAGACTTTTCAAACGTTCTGTGAACAGGCTGATAAAAGCTATGTATGTAAAACCCACAACGTTGAATGACCTCTAAATAACTGTAACCTACAGGGTGAAGGTTGAGGGCTTATATTGGTGTTACATTGTTGTAACTGATGTTTACATCCGATGTTTACATCTGACCCATGATAACATGTTTGACAGGTAGGGTCTGGGTCAGGGAGAGATGGTCTGGATGAGTTACCAGGAAAACCTGGATCCAAGGTTTGGACACCTCTTGCCCTCACTTCCTTTCACATATGTTGTTGTTATTCTAATGTGAACACACACAAACATACACGTACATAGGCTAGATGTTTTGTTGTTGTTAGTCAGCATAACAGAACCATTATCACAGTAAGAGTTCACATTAACAAAATTGGATGTTGATTGTTCAATCCATAAAAAGGTGTTGTGTTTTGAATGGTTTCCTGTCTGCAGGGTGACCCAGGAAAGACAGGCGAGCCAGGAACGGTGAGTGCAGTATTCACACCCTTTGAATAAACAAATGTTGCTCTATTCCTTTAATCAGAGGTGCAGTCCTACAGAGCTACATGGTGTGTTTAAAGCCCAGCTCTGATAAACTTGATTAAACCAATTGTGGTCTAAATGAAAGACTGTTCTTAGTTGTTGATCAGTTGATTCAGGTATGTTACTGCTGGGTGAAACAAACCTGCACCGGCTGTGGCTCTCCAGGACTACTGCAGTTTCCCTCTTGCGTTACACTACATTACATTGATTGATGATGTGCATGGACTAATTAAGTACTTCAGAAGATGGTTTGGGTTGCGATGGGGTTAGACAGTTGAAATAGCTCACAAGGCTTTTATAAGTTATATTTTTCAAGAATCAAAGAGTATGTATTATTAATTTAAATGATCAAAAACCATACAGTTGGTGGTGTGATTTTCATAATTTACATGTTCAAGGCCACTGATGAGAAAGCCTTCTGCTGTGCATAGTATGTGGACTTCTCTCAGCAAGAGCTTGTCAAAAGTTCACCTATAGGGTATTGATGATTAAAGCCAATTCATTTAACATTATATAGTAGCAATGTTGTACGAGTTTGATGATTGTTAGTCATCCATGAGTCATTTAAGAATACCATAATGTATGCAGAAGGGCAAGGAAGCCCACTTTATATATACATGTGTGTGCGTGTGCGCTTGCATGTGCGTTTGTGTGTGCGCTTGTGTGTGTGTGTGTGTGTGTGTGTGTGTGTGTGTCTCTGAGCAGAGGGGAGAGAAAGGAGAACAAGGCAGGGTGGGGATTGCTGGAATGCCCGGGTTACCTGGGACCCCAGTGAGTATGTTTCTGTCATTGTCATCATCATAACATACAGTAATGAAATATTACATGACTTAAAATCCAACAATTGTACTTGGCTATGATTTGTATAACAAAAACACTGACTATTTCATTATCTATCTGTAGTTAGATTTTTTTTGCCAGTTTGTGAGTGATATATTTGTCTCCTTGATATGTAGGGGAGACCTGGCATTGATGGAAAGAGAGGACTGGCTGGAAAAGATGTGAGCATTTTTGTTTCTCTGTGTCAAATATTTTATTGATTTGATGTTCCTGCTCTGTTCTACTTAAGATCACTTAAAAAATACCCACAAATACCCCAAAATGAAGAATTCTCCTAATTATTCTCTTGTGACAGGGAGAACAAGGACTAAGAGGAGTTGATGGCAAAAAGGTATGATTTGGAGCAAGTCTGGCTATTCCCCAAACACACCAACACAATAAACAATTTTTGTGATTTTTATTTTCTAACCCTAGGGTGATAATGGTGAATCTGGAACTGATGTAAGTTATTTTATTTTAATAAGGCAGTATTAATTGTCATCAAATTATTAATATGATAATTAAGCCCAGTTGTTCATTGCTCCTATCTTCCCCCCAGGGGAAAAAAGGGGAAGCGGGTGCTCCAGGCCCACCTGGTACCCATGTTCTGGTCACTCAACATGAGGTAAGTACATCTCCAAATTCCCTACAAACTGGTGCACCATGTAAGGACAATCTTCGACATTATCCATGATAACCCGTCTGTCTATGGCAGGGTTCTCCAATAGGCGTCCCACAGGCTGGTGGTTTTATTAGCCCCCACCAAGTAAAAAAAAAAAAAGATTAAAAAATATATATATATTTATTTATTTGTTTTTTAATTTAAAAAAATATATATATATATACAATATATATACATGTATTTATAATTTTCGGTTTTGGACATGAAAGACTAAAATCCCCAGGAAATGAGCTCAAAGTCATTTTAATTTAGGAAATCTGTTCCCAAGTATTCCTACGCATAAATAGAGGCATATGTGATCATATCCCTGTGTAATCAAGGTTTGAAATTATTCCGTTTTTGTCAAATACTATATATGTTTGGAATTCTTGCTGTCATTTTGCAGTGTACAAATTATTTATAACTATGTTCCGGCCCTCCGACCATCCGCTCAAGGCTTTTAATTGGGGACCCCTTGTCTATGGCCTCCAGACCTGGGTTCAAATACTATTTGAAATCTTTCAAATACTTTGAGCTTTTGCTCTAGTCTGCCTGGAGTGCCAGATGAGTGAAGTTTACAGTTTTGGGACTATTCTATTTGTCCATTAAGCCAGACCAGCTCAATCAAACACAGATTCAGTATTTGAAATTATTTCAAATAATATTTGAACCCAGGTCTGATGGCTTCCTCTCAGAGAGAACCAAAGCAACGAAAGCTTACCATGAATAGAATGTCATGCATCTTGAAAAGTACTTCCTGCAGTACTGTTAAATAGGATGTGATTAATAGGAGGAATATGATAATGGCATTAGATATTTTAACCATATTTGCCTCTGACTGTATTGTTGATGAATGTTCCCAGGGTGCCACCCTTGAAGAGATGAGACAGGCATTCCCTATGCCAATGGGACCTCCTGGGGCTAAAGTAAGCACAATGTTCAAACTCTGCATGGTTCTATCTATGAATGAATCTAATGGGTATAGTCAGCTGCAGCATCTACACCCAACAACTGCCTGGCAAGGTGTGTATACTGTATATGTTGATTGATTGATTGATTGATTGATTGATTGATTGATTGATATGGATGGATTGGTGGATGGATGAATTGGTGGATGGATTGGTGGATAGATGGATAGATGGATGGATTGGTGGGTTGGTGGATGGATGGATGGATTGGTGGGTTGATGGATGGGTGGGTTGGTGGCTGGATGGATTGGTGGGTTGATGGATGGATTGGTGGGTTGGTGGGTGGGTGGATGGATGGATTGGTGGATGGATGGATTGGTGGATGGATGGATGGGTGGATTGGTGGATGGATGGATGGATGGATGGATTGGTGGATGGATTGGTGGATTGGATGGATGGATTGGTGGATGGATGGATGTATTGGTGGATGGATGGATGGATGGTGTATTGATTGATTAATTATATATGATCCAATATATGACGTGATTTTTATGAGTTGATATGATCCCAAGTTGGCTAGCTGGGCTTGGCTTTAGGCTTGTATATGGAATGTGCTTGATATCATACATTCTGAATGCATGTTTCCCTCTCTGCTTCTCTGTCTCTGTGTTTAGGGTCCACCGGGGATGAAGGTAAGAGATATTGCTGACATTACTTAATTGATGAGTGAAGATATTACTGATGTGGAATTTTAATGTGTCTACTTTATATGTTCAGGGAGAGCAAGGTGAGAGGGGATTGAAAGGAGAGAAGGTACTGTGTGCTCAGCAAAAAAAGAAGAAAAAAAATAGTTTATTCATGCTTATTCGTGAAATGTATTATAAAGTGTTACTAAATATTGTTTCACACATCCAATCAGTGAAACTAAATAAGTGAGGACTTTGGAAATGACATTGTTTTGACCTGTCATACTCCTATTCCACAGGGTGACGCTGGTCTTCCAGGGAAAGCAGCTGAGATGAAGGTAGACATCTTAGAACTACATTAACGGCACATACATTTCATAGTAGACAACAAATCATCAAAAAAATGTTTTATTTTCTCCTGCCCAGAACATTGAAGTCATGTTTGAAGACTATGGCATAAGGGTAAGCTCTTGACTCCGAATCCCAAACAGTTTTATAGTTCAAAGAGTTTTTAATTTCACAGCCCAAGATGGCTGTCCCATTAAGAAGGACTCTGTTTCACAGCTGCCCTTGCTGAAGGCACTGATTGACAGGCTGCTGCAGGACGGCATGGAGGAGCTTCTGCAGGAGCTAACCACCTCTAGGAGAGCCAAGGAGAAGGAGGAGAAACACGGCTCCAACATTATCACTGACTACACAGTACGTACACAGTCCATACATATCTCGTCATCCCTAATCACACGGGGGGCCATACCTGGTCATTTAGTGGGTTCAGTGAGGAAAATTGGAATTGGAATGTCAATTCACTTCCTGAATTGACTGAATTTAAATTGAATTTACCATAACCCTGGTGACAAGCCTGGTGTCAGAACTCTTAGTTAGTTCTGGACTCATGAGTGTGTTAGTGCTGGACTCGGGAGAATGTTAGTGCTGGACTCATGAGTGTGTGTTTTGAACAGAGCTCTGTAAAGGATGAGGTCTCCAAGGAGCCTCTGACAGAGATGGACACCATAGAGGAGGCTGACTCTGACCTAGACAGACAGCTACCAGAACCTAACTCTGTAAGTATCCACTCCAAACATGCTACGTGACATAGAAACGCTTTCCCTCACACATATTAAGCCTAACCCTAACACACAAAACAGAGCTAGTTCTATGGAGATTCTCCGTTGAGTATGGTTTTTAGTCCAGGACTAGTCTTTATCTGTATCCCAGAAATCAACCCATATTCTATAGCCCAGTCTAATTATGTATCCGATCAGATAAACTGTTGTACCATGTAATTATTCATCCATTCTCTATCTTCTGAAGGATGCTTTGAATGAAACGGCGGAAGGCCCCACATTCTGGGGTGTCACCACTCCTAATGCCCTTAATGGGGACCAAGACGTGGGGAGGATCGAGAGCACCTCTAAGGGGATAGAGCGGACACTGACAGTGGACGAGGACTTCAGTGAAGCTCCCACGCCCAAGTTGACTTTATCAAACTCAACATTTAACCACACTACGTCCGAAGAGGTAAGGGGTACCTCTTCTACCCACAACCGAACAGTGTCTATTAAATTGACTTTTAAAAGTGAACAATTAATCGAAGACAATCTGTGTGTGTGTGTGTGTGTGTGTGTTTTAGAGGGTCTCTGAGGTATCAGGGGCAATAGTAGAAATTGTTCTCCTCAGTGGGGAAGACTCCTTGAAGAAAAAGAAGAGTCGAGAACGGAAGGTGATGTCACTACAAATAGATCCCTTTTTTTTTTTTTTATAAATCTGATTTTTTAACACAACCTTGTTGGATTCAACACAATTTCCAAATTTGAGAAAAGTGTGTTTAACTTGAATAATGCGATTAAACTTAAGTTGTTCACAACCTATTTGTATTCATGACTATACAAACTAATGTTATATTTAAATAGGTCTAAATAGATACTGTCAAAGAAAATATGTAAACTTTCTTAACCCTGAAACATTTCCTTAAATTTACATTTACATTTCCAACCATTTTCAGAATTTTCCAATTAATTATTTTCTCTCCCATTAATCAACCCATGACATAGCCCTGTGTAGCTCAGTTGGTAGAGCATGGCGCTTGCAACGCCAGGGTTGTGGGTTCGATTTCCACGGGGGGCCAGTATGAAAATGTATGCACTCACTAACTGTAAGTCGCTCTGGATAAGAGCGTCTTCTAAATGACTAAAATGTAAATGTAAATATCAGCATGTTAGATCTTTACAACTTTTAACTGTGAAATTCTGAACCAGGGCAAGGGACAGAAAGGACGACATAAGAGGCAAAGACAACGCCTGGTAAACGCCCAAACTAAAGATGGAGTCAAAATAACCATATAAACGCCCAAACTAAACATGTCTAACATTTACGTTGTCACAGTCTGTTGCTAAGCATGTCACCCCTAACAGTCTTAACCTCAACTACTTTAAATAACAGTGAGACAAATAATTACTATCATTTATTTCTCAGCAAACCTAACATTTATCGAATTCTAAATCTAAATCAAAACTAAGCTTATTAAACTGTACTTTCTGTGCCTAACTTAACCAATAAAAGGTATTAAATCATCATAACAGACATTTTAAAACAACTAAAAGCATGCTTTTTTTCTCCTAACTTGCTTTTTTGTTTTGTCCTTATTGTTTAAGACTTGTATGTCACGTAAGTCATGTCCTGCACTCTCTGTTTGCTGCTTTGCATCAAATACATGATTATGATAGAAATGTTTATGAAAGATATCTCCTCTTGATATAATTTACATAAGGGACTCACCTTTTTCTCTCCTCTCTAAAGACGAGTACGGAGGAGGCGGAGGAGGCGGAGGAGGAGGAATTTAACGATGGGGAAGAATACAGTTATGAATATGAGGTGAGAAATTATAATTCCTAATTATTTGATTGGTACATATTATTAATCATAACTACAGTATATGTCCATATTAGTTCTGTGGGTGGACACCCAATGACGTCAGCTTTCCTAATACACCTCAGGGTTGTTATGACACATTTAGCTCACGGGGCTGCCCATTGCCCACACAAATACTTTGACTCTTATAGCGATGCCCTGGTTTTGTTATGCTAGTGATCAGCATGTGTGGGAACCCTCCTAATTCAAACTTTCCAATCTAGCTGCAAACTCTATTACTCCGATACAATACATTTATTAATGAGTCAATCACACACATTCATGAAGAGGGTGTGTAGTTGACCTTGCATGCGTACATCTCTAGAGACAAAATGAGGAAGTAATATTTTCTCCCACATAGATGTATATAGTTGATTAGGGTGCCCACCCACTTCCCTGAAAATAATTAATAACTAGGAATGTATTAGTTTATGATTGTATGCCAGGGTATTGATGACACACCACACTGGGTATTAATTGTGAATTGTGTGTCGAACTCAGACAACTGTCTCACTCACCAGTAGTGGCATCATTATTTTGTGACGTTCGTAAAGTTTTTTAGAATGGAATGTTTATGTTTATATAGTTTTTTTCTTAATTTTTGGAACAGGATTCCACAGATGATCCCTTACTGTCAGTGGAGCAAGAGGAGTTTGAAATCACAACAGAAAGCACACTACATGGAATGAGCAAAGAGGTGAGCACTTTTTCTTTGCCCCTGTATCTCTACATATAGACAAATGATAGTAAAGACAACAGATAGTAAAACATTTAATTTTCACTTTGACCTTTGAACCAGGAAATGCAGATACAGCATTCTGTCCAATAGTGGTCATTACTCATTATATGTCCATGTTTCTTACAGAGTGGCCTGACAACTTTAGGTCCATATCCATCCCAGTCACCGGGAGACAGAGAAAAGGTATGAATCTGGAGCTCTTTTCCTGAGATACATTGTAAAGTGCAAACTGTGGCAAGCAGAGCCAGCACCATGGACAGCTGAGTTGAGTCGTAGAATGCTGTGACATGGATATGTGACATGTTGCTGTGTGTTTGCTGTATTATATATAGTTCTTGAAACATGCTACATTTTGTTACAAAGCAGGGGGAATTCACCACACCTATCCTTCCCAGCACCACGGAAGAAACAGAGAAGGTAAGTCTGTGACTGACTTTGTGATTCTACCTGGCTCTTTACTAACCATGATCCTGAGGGTTATGGGGTGTAAATGGGCACACCTAGACTTCTATTCGTCTTTACTAACCATGCTTCAGTCCATGCATGCCTCCGTTGGACTGTGGGTGCATGAATATGGTGATCTTTCCTCTTACTAACAACTGTGAACATTTCACCAGTGCAAAAGGTACCACAATTTGAATTGTAATTTTAAACAAGGCCAGCATTATAAAAAAGTATTTAAAGATTGGACACAACTGGGCCAACTTGCAATGGAAGACGTCCATATACCAGCATGCACTGAGCATGACCTCTGAACTTTGCCTAAATGGGAATGTCAAGAGCTGCAACCAAAATATGAACTCTTCATGAGTGAATTTATACACAAGCAAACTGATGAAAGAGTTTTTTCTGTTTTATTTGTTTACTTTTTTTGAACACAGGACCTTTCCTAAATCCACAAAGATTGAGACTGTAGATTTGTAAGCACGGAGAGTTTGTATAAACTGTGAAGTGAAGTGTATCGCTGGTGAGGAGCAGTCTACCCTGAACCTGACCAGCATAACATGAGGAGGGACATCTTTTCGTCGCGCAATGATGATGTCATTCATCCAAAGTCACTCGTCCAATGCCACTTCTATGACCAGAATCGTGTCTTATACCTAAACCAAGTACCTAAAAGATTAAATATACATACAGTGTGGGAAAAAAGTATTTGATCCCCTGCTGATTTTGTACGTTTGCCCACTGACAAAGACATGATCAGTCTATAATTTTAATGGTAGGTTTATTTGAACAGTGAGAGACAGAATAACAACAAAACTATCCAGAAAAATGCATGTCAAAAATGTTATACATTGATTGTATTTTAATGAGGGAAATAAGTATTTGACCCCTCTGCAAAACATGACTTAGTACTTGGTGGCAAAACCCTTGTTGGCAATCACAGAGCTCAGACGTTTCTTGTAGTTGGCCACCAGGTTTGCACACATCTCAGGAGGGATTTTGTCCCACTCCTCTTTGCAGATCTTATCCAAGTCATTAAGGTTTCGAGTCTGACGTTTGGCAACTTGAACCTTCAGCTCCCTCCACAGATTTTCTATGGGATTAAGGTCTGGAGACTGGCTAGGCCACTCCAGGACCTTAATGTGCTTATTCTTGAGCCACTCCTTTGTTGCCTTGGCTGTGTGTGTTGGGTGATTGTCATGCTGGAATACCCATCCACGACTCATTTTCAATGCCCTGGCTGAGGGAAGGAGGTTCTCACCCAAGATTTGACGGTACATGGCCCCGTCCATTGTCCCTTTGATGCAGTGAAGTTGTCCTGTCCCCTTAGCAGAAAAACACCCCCAAAGCATAATGTTTCCACCTCCATGTTTGACAGTGGGGATGGTGTTCTTGGGGTCATAGGCAGCATTCCTTCTACTCCAAACACGGCGAGTTGAGTTGATGGCAAAGAGCTCGATTTTGGTCTCATCTGACCACAACACTTTCACCCAGTTCTCCTCTGAATCATTCAGATGTTAATTGGCAAACTTCAGACGGGCCTGTATATGTGCTTTCTTGAGCAGGGGGACTTTGCGGGCGCTGCAGGATTTCAGCCCTTCACGGCGTCGTGTGTTACCAATTGTTTTCTTGGTGACTATGGTCGCAGCTGCCTTGAGATCATTGACAAGATCCTCCCGTGTAGTTCTGGGCTGATTCCTCACCGTTCTCATGATCATTGCAACTCCACGAGGTGAGATCTTGCATGGAGCCCCAGGCCGAGGGAGATTGACAGGTAATTTGTGTTTCTTCCATTTGCGAATAATCGCACCAACTGTTGACATCTTCTCACCAAGCTGCTTGGCAATGGTCTTGTAGCCCATTCCAGCCTTGTGTAGGTCTACAATCCTGTCCCTGACATCCTTGGAGAGCTCTTTGGTCTTGGCCATGGTGGAGAGTTTGGAATCTGATTGATTGATTGCTTCTGTGGACAGGTGTCTTTTATACAGGTAACAAACTGAGATTAGGAGCACTCCCTTTAAGAGTGTGCTCCTAATCTCAGCTCGTTACCTGTATAAAAGACACCTGGGAGCCAGAAATCTTTCTGATTGAGAGGGGGTCAAATACTTATTTCCCTCATTAAAATGCAAATCAATTTATAACATTTTTGACATGCGTTTTTCTGGATTTTTTTGTTGTTATTCTGTCTCTCACTGTTCAAATAAACCTACCATTAAAGTCATAGACTGATCATGTCTTTGTCAGTAGGCAAACGTACAAAATCAGCAGACGATCAAATACTTTTTTCCCTCACTGTTGTCATGAGCACTCTCTCTCCCTGGTAGCAACATTAATTGCATTCAATTATCTTCCACTCTGCTCACCTCCCTCTCTCTACTCAGCCTAACTAGCTCCACCTGCCCTGCTCTGTTCTAATTACTCTGCCAGCTGAACTGCATTTCCCCACTACCTCTCCCAGTATATCAAGCCCTGTTTTTCAGCCAAGCCCTGTCAGATCGTCTTCAAACCCGGACCAGTAACCTGCCTGTCTGCGCTCTGACTCCTGTTTGTGATACCGATCCTTTCTTGACTGCCTCCTTGTTCTACTGCCCCGTCTATCCCAACCTGCCTTCTGGACCTCGACTACTCTCCGATCTTCAGCCCCTCCGGTAACTTCGTTTCTGCCTTCTGTCTCTCACCACGATATTTGCCCAGCCCTGATCTGTACTTCTGCCTGCCATTCATATTGCTGTTGTGTGTGTGTGTTCCCCCAGGTCTCCGACCACCAGATGAGCGTGCCCAGACGTTTCACCACCCTCAGCCCGATACGCCGCTCCATCACTGGGAACACACACACTAAGCACTTGGACTGGACACCCCCGGACATTTGGTGACCCCCGGAGCACAGGTACCCACAGGAGGACCCTGAAAGACCCCTGACACCCCTGGGACTCCTCTTCCCGCCTGTAACCTTGAATAAAGAACTCTGAATTTGAACTTGCGCTCTTGGGTCCTCTTCTGTTCGTGACAGAACGATCTGACCATCATGGACCCAGCGCACTCCCTGACCACGATGGAGGAAGAGCCAGAGAGGACTGCCCTACAGCGACTGGAACGCTCTGAGGGAGACATAAATCGGATGGCTGGCGACATCGCTTCCCTTCTCCAGCTATTCAACCAGCAGCAACAACAGTTCCAACTGCAGCAACAACAGCTAGCCCAAGCCCTGCAACTACTCTCAAGCCCGGCTACTCCACCTGCACCCCCCCTGGTCCTTTTGTTCCTGTACCACCGATACTCCTTCATCCCTCCGCTGGAGGTCCCAATGCTGCAGGCCCGGCAGTGCTGCCACCAGATCCCCACGCTCCTGAACCAAGGATTGGGAACCCGGAACGTTTTGATGGCAACCAGAAGCAAGTAAGACCATTCTTGAGCAGCTGCCGAATCCAGTTTGCACTACAGCCCAGGACTTTCTCAACAGAGGGAGCCAAGGTGGGGTATGTCATCACACATCTCACCGGTCGAGCTCGGTTGTGGGGAACAGCGAATTCGACCGGCAAACCCCAGCCTGTGCCTCCTTCAGTGCCTTTGAGGAGGAGATGTTAAAGGTCTTTGACCTAGGCTCGCCAACAGCCGAAGCGTCACAAGCTCTGCTCACCATCCGTCAGGGCAATCGGACAGTGGCAGACTTCTCCATTGACTTTCGTACCCTGGCCAGTCAAAGCTCGTTTAACCCAGAGGCACTGGTGCAAGCCTTCCTCCATAGCCTGGCGGACTATATCAAGGACGAGCTTGTTTCCCATGACCCGCCCTCAACGCTTGATGCCGCCATTGACCTTGCCGTTCGCATTGACCGCCGTATACAGACCCGGAGGAGGGAGAAGGGCCGTCTCAGTCAACCTGCCATCCGTACTCGGGTCGATACCGCTTCTGTCCAGCCCCTGCCTGTCAAGTCCCATAGCCAACTCAATCAGCCTGAGCCCATGGAGATTGGCCGTGCCTCTCTGACTCCCGAGGAGCGTCGGCGCCGTCTAAGCTCCAACCTTTGCCTCTACTGTGGTGGCGAGAATCACCGTGTCGCTACTTGTCCGGCAAAAGCCGCAGCTCACCAGGTGTAGGGGAGATCCGGGTGAGCTCAACAAGCCTTCAGTCTCCCTCCATCCGAAAGACCCTGCTTCATCTCCGCCTTCAGCTTTCTGACAAGACTCATACATTGGCCGCCCTTGTGGATTCCGGGCCGAAGCAAACATCATGGACCCTGAGCTTGCACAGCAACTGGGCGTGAACCATCATCAACTGACACAACCCATTCCTGCACGAGCCCTGGATGGGCATCATCTTGGCACTGTCACTCATATCTCCGCCCCTGTGACAATCCTGCTGTCAGGAAACCACCAGGAGTCCATCCAGTTTCACCTCCTACACTCACCTGGCCAACCACTCATTCTTGGATACCCGTGGCTCCGTCAGCACAACCCCCCACATCGACTGGGAGACAGGAACAGTCCGTGAGTGGGGAAGGAGTTGTCACCAGACCTGTTTAAGGGGGGCCACCCTGCCCGTTCACCGGGGAAGGATCTAGCGCTACCTCCGACATATCCAATGTTCCGGCCTGTTACCACAGCCTGAAAGAGGTGTTCAACAAATCCAAGGCGACATCTCTACCCCCCACACAGACCCTATGACTGCGCGATTGATCTCCTGCCTGGCACAGCACCTCCCAAGGGTCGTCTGTATTCACTGTCAGCCCCGGAAAGAAAGGCCATGGAGGACTACATTAATGACTCTCTTGCCTCCGGGATAATTAGACCGTCGTCTTCCCCGCAGGAGCGGGATTCTTCTTTGTCGGCAAGAAGGACGGTTCTCTTCGTCCATGCATAGATTACCGGGGTCTGAACGACATCACGGTTAAGAATCGCTACCCACTGCCCTTACTTTCGTCTGCCTTCGAACTGCTGCAGGGAGCCACTGTATTCACTAAGCTGGACCTTCGCAATGCCTACCATCTGGTGCGGATGAGGGAGGGAGACGAATGGAAGACAGCGTTCAACACACCAACCGGCCACTATGAATATCTCGTCATGCCCTTCGGCCTCACCAATGCCCCAGCAGTTTTTCAAGCCCTAGTGAATGATATCCTCAGGGACATGCTAAATACGTTCGTATTTGTGTACCTTGACGATATTTTAATATTCTCAAAGACTCTGTCAGAACACACGCACCACGTCCGGTTGGTCCTGCGCCGCCTGCTGGAGAACTCTCTTTTCGTGAAGGCAGAGAAGTGCGAGTTCCATGCCAAGACCGTTTCATTCCTGGGGTATGTGGTGACCGAGGGCAGCATTCAGATGGATCTCACGAAGGTGTCGGCTGTCACTTCCTGGCCAGTTCCTGAGTCTCGGAAGAAGTTGCAACAGTTCCTGGGCTTTGCCAACTTTTATAGGAGATTCATCAGAAACTATAGCACAGTGGCTGCACCCCTCACGGCGCTAACCAGCACTAAACAACCGTACCAATGGACATCAGCTGCTGATAAGGCCTTCAATATCCTCAAGACATGTTTCACTTCTGCTCCCATCCTCCAGATGCCAGATGCAGCAAGGCAGTTTGTGGTGGAGGTAGATGCTTCGGACGTGGGAGTGGGTGCAGTGCTTTCTCAAAGAGCAGCTGAGGATGGCAAGATGCACCCCTGTGCCTTCTACTCCCGTCGGCTAACCCCTGCCGAATGCAACTACGACATTGGGAACCGCGAGCTGTTGGCTGTCAAGCTCGCCCTTGAAGAATGGCGGCACTGGTTAGAGGGGTCAAAGGAACCATTCGTAGTGTGGACAGACCACAAGAACCTGGAGTATATCCAAACAGCCAGGAGGCTGAACTCCCGTCAACAGCGGTGGTCTCTGTTCTTTACGCGCTTCAATTTCACGCTCTCCTACCGCCCGGGATCTCGCAACATCAAACCTGATGCTCTTTCCCGGATGTTTCAGAAGGACGAGACCACCGCCATGACAGCTCCCATTCTTCCCAGCCACTTGGTCGTAGCGGCCCTCACCTGGGAGATCGAGAAGCAGGTCATGGAGGCTCTTCGGGACCAGCCAGGTCCAAGCACCAGCGCCCCCCAACCGTCTGTTTGTTCCAGCAAATCTCAGGTCACCTGTGATTCAGTGGGGGCACGAATCCCGTCTGGCCTGTCATCCCGGCATCACTCGCACCCTTCATCTGGTCCGCCAGCGGTTCTGGTGGCGGGGGATGAGACGGGATGTCCGAGAATTCATCCGAGCTTGTCCCACTTGTAACCGAAACAAGACTCCCAACCAGCCTCCTGCTGGGTTGCTGCAACCCCTACTCATACCCAAGAGGCCCTGGTCCCACGTTTCACTGGACTTTGTTACGGGCCTTCCGCCCTCTGACGGACACACAGTCATCCTTACCATTGTTGACCGCTTTAGTAAGATGACCCACTTCGTGCCCCTTCCCAAACTACCCTCTGCTAAAGAGACCTCCCAGGTGGTCCTGGAACATGTGTTTCGTATCCATGGCCTACCCCAGGATATAGTGTCAGACCGGGGCCCGCAATTCTCAGCAACCTTTTGGAAGGAGTTCTGTCATCTCCTTGGGGCCACCGCCAGCCTATCGTCTGGATTCCACCCGCAGTCAAACGGCCAGACTGAACGCATGAACCAGGAGCTGGAGAAGGCACTGAGGTGTGTGGCTTCCCAAAATCCCCGGGCCTGGGCTCAACACCTGCTCTGGGTGGAATATGCCCATAATTCACTCACCAGTTCCTCCACCGGGCTCTCCCCCTTTCAGTGTGTCTACGGGTATCAACCTCCACTGTTTGCCAGCCAGGAGGCGGATGCCACCTGTCCGTCTGCTCTTGCGTATGCCCGCCGCTGCCGCCGCCACCCTGGGCCCAGGCTCGCACTGTGCTCCTGAAGTCTGGAACCAGCTACGCCGTCGGTGCCAACCGACGGAGGACCCCAGCACCTACTTACCGGGTTGGTCAGAAGGTCTGGCTGTCTGCCCGGATCTGCCGCTGCGGGTTGTATCACGAAAGCTGGCCCCTCGCTTCATTGGTCCTTTTCCTGTGCAGAAAGTCATCAGTCCAACGGCGGTCCGACTTCAGTTGCCCGCTTCCATGCGGGTCCACCCCCACCTTCCACGTCTCCAAGGTCAAGCCGGTCCATGAAAGTCCCCTGGTCCCTGCAGCTCCGGCGCCACCTCCTCCGCGCCTCGTAGATGGCGGTCCTGTCTTCACCGTCCGGCGGCTGCTCCGCTCTAGGCGAAGGGGTAGGGGTCTCAGTACCTCGTTGATTGGGAGGGATATGGTCCAGAGGAGAGGACCTGGATCCCGGCCAGGAGGATAGTGGACCGGACCCTTATCACTGACTTCCACCGACTACATCCTGATCAGCCTGCAATCCGTAGGGGGCCGTCCAAGAGGGGTTCCTAGCCGTCCGGCCCGCCCTGCTCCTGTCTCAGTGCCTGTCCTGTCTCCCGACCGTGACCCTCCAGCTCCTTCTGAGGATGAGGAGATTCACTCGGACCGCTCGGAGGAGTTCTGACCCGCCGCCTGCTCCCCTCCACCCTCCCGGCATGATGTTGTTCTTGGGACTTCTGGGGCCGTCCCTTGGAGGGGGTCCTGTCATGAGCACTCTCTCTCCCTGGTAGCAACATTAATTGCATTCAATTATCTTCCACTCTGCTCACCTCCCTCTCTCTACTCAGCCTAACTAGCTCCACCTGCCCTGCTCTGTTCTAATTACTCTGCCAGCTGAACTGCATTTCCCCACTACCTCTCCCAGTATATCAAGCCCTGTTTTTCAGCCAAGCCCTGTCAGATCGTCTTCAAACCCGGACCAGTAACCTGCCTGTCTGCGCTCTGACTCCTGTTTGTGATACCGATCCTTTCTTGACTGCCTCCTTGTTCTACTGCCCCGTCTATCCCAACCTGCCTTCTGGACCTCGACTACTCTCCGATCTTCAGCCCCTCCGGTAACTCGTTTCTGCCTTCTGTCTCTCACCACGATATTTGCCCAGCCCTGATCTGTACTTCTGCCTGCCATTCATATTGCTGTTGTGTGTGTGTGTTCCCCCAGGTCTCCGACCACCAGATGAGCGTGCCCAGACGTTTCACCACCCTCAGCCCGATACGCCGCTCCATCACTGGGGAACACACACACTAAGCACTTGGACTGGACACCCCCGGACATTTGGTGACCCCCGGAGCACAGGTACCCACAGGAGGACCCTGAAAGACCCCTGACACCCCTGGGACTCCTCTTCCCGCCTGTAACCTTGAATAAAGAACTCTGAATTTGAACTTGCGCTCTTGGGTCCTCTTCTGTTCGTGACAACTGTAGGTAAAGCTAAGTTAAATCAAGTCAGTGTCTTATATAATGATTATTGGACGAATAAAATTATGTTTTTTTTATTTTAGCGTTGACTTTGCATAAACTAATTTATTTATTAAAGAAGTTCAACATTTTACATTGGACCTAAGCTATAGTATAGCTTCTCTCTGTCGCTTCAGTATCACAACACTTTTTACCTCCTCATAATTTCTTCAACCATATTCTGATGATTTCAGTGTATCGCTGCTTATCAATTCCTCGACCAAACTTTATTTATTGAAAACATGGAAATAGATTGTATTTTGTTTATTTTCTGTATTAGTTACTACTTTTTCAATGAAATGTGTTTCCATTATATTCTTCAGAATATATAGTATTCAAACCTGTTTTCACTGGTGAAATTTTGATGGTATAATGTTCTCCCTTTGTATTTAACCTCTCTGTGTGCATGTAAGTAAATGTTCAAATGTTCAAAAGTCTTTGTGTCTTCTTTCATCTAACTGTAATCCATTTCTGATACATCATAATCTGAAGGGACATATACACTTGGTCCAGGAATGTGCACACGCACACGCACACACAAAGTGGAACACTAAGGCTGTAGGCCAAGCACCATGGGAACTCCCCACAGTGGTAATGGCACATCAATGACTTATGATCAATGACTCATGAAGTGGTTTTGGGAATTGGCAGGGGAGCCCATCTCATGTCCGGGTCAGAGTAAAGAAGAGCGCCTCCTGGCCTGATTACATGGTAAGTACACTGAAGAAATATGGCTTACCATTCAAATACATTGTAAGAGTTCCTCATTTTTGGAAAACAATGGCAATTGCCAGATATATTGGAGTCTTTGCTGTTTCAGGCATACATGCCAGGAACTGCCGGAGGAAGAAATCGATACCATGACGGACAAAAAGTAAACAGATTTATTTACTAGGGATATTTTTCTATTACAATGATATCAACTACTCATAGGTTGTTATTAAATCAACAGTTAGCATGGAAGGAATGGCACAGGAAATGGGTTCAGATAAGTTATTACACGGTCAATGTAAACAATGTCTGAACATTCCCTCTTTCTGTATTTAAAGTCACAGTCGGGAGCAAGAGGTTCCAAGAAATTAAATGTAAGTGTTGCTCAGCCAAAACATATTGGTGAATTGCCCAACGGAAGGACTGTAGTTTTGATTTTGAATCCATATAAATCAATCGCTATTTATGTCCAATGAATCAAGCAATCAATCAATAAACCAATCCATTTTTTATTTGTGGTTCAAGAGACAGAAACAAGAAAACAGAGACCCTCAGCCTGACCCTGAATCATATACAGAGAGGGAGGTCGACTATGAGACAGAAAGAGACTGGGAGACACCAACAGAGATGGAGGGAGAGAGAGAGGGAAAGGATGGAGATGGAGAGAGAGAGATGAAGATTGAGGGAGAGAGAGATGAACCCATTGCAGCAGAGGAGGAGGAAGAGACACATTGGGAAAGACAGAGAGAGGGGGGGATGGTGGAACAGAAAGGAAAAGAGATGGAAGGAGAGATATACCATGATGCAGAAAGAGAGGGAGAGGAAGAGAGAAGTGGCGACTCTGAGTGGGACATGGAGGAAGACGGTGAATACGAGAGGGAGAGAGAGAGGGAAAGGATGGAGATGGAGAGAGAGAGGGAAGCAGAGCTGGAGTTGCAAAGAGCGAAAATAGAGAGGGAGAGAGAACTAGAGAGGGAGAAAATGGAAAAGGAGAGAGATCTGCAAATGGAGAGGGAGAGTGAACTAGAGAGGGAGAGAACAGAGATAGAGGGAGGCAGAGACCTGGACAGGGAGAGAGAGGAGTGGGAGAGAACAGAGATAGAGGGAGGCAGAGACCTGGACAGGGAGAGAGAGGAGTGGGAGAGACGGAGGCAGGTGATGGAAAGAGAGAGAGGAAGACAAGAAGAGTATGAGGAGGAAGGAGGAGGAAGACCCTATCCAGGGCCAGAATATGACTATTTGAAGGTAAACTCACACACATCCCCCAATCTAAGTCCTGTGAAGATGACATGATAAAAACGCCTGTTCTGTTACCGTCATCTAACACGCATTTCTATCAAACTCCTTTTTGTGTTCCTTTTTGAGTGGTTCCTTCTGTTTTCTAAAGGGTGCACCGGGTGAAAATGGACTTCAGGGACCCAAGGTGACTACCAATCATTTTCAAATAATAAGTGTCTTCAAATGGAGTGAAATAACAATGTCCTGGATCGGCCCCCATATCTCTATAGTACCACGTTGCAATAAGGAACCCTTTATAAATAGTTTGTTAAGGGTGTATAAGACGTTTGTGACAATGTATTATTAATTTGTTGATCAGTGATACCCTGTGCATGGCAGACAATTCACACCATCTTTGCTACAGTATCACAAGCACCAAAATGACGAGAACTACTTGTTTTATAGTCTGTAACTCTCTTATAAATCAACGCAAACCTTTGATAAAGGGTACCTTAATGTAATTTCAACCCAGTCTGTCCTTACGTCACTATACAATGTCACCAGGTCACAACATCAAACGTGTCATCGCTCCCCTCCTACCCACATCTCATTATCAGTGTCTCACGCATGCACGTACACACACACACACACACACCTACCTACCTACCCACATCTTCCCCTATAAGCTCAGACAGAATGTTGGTCTTTGATGTCCCCAGAGTTCTATTTCTGATCCCTCAGTGGATTAATAATGTGGTATTAATAATTCTGAATGTTAGTTGGCGGCGTCGATACAAAAGATATCCTTGAAAAACTCTATGGAATTTTTTTCTCTCCGGCTGTCTGAATGGAACGGTACTATTTTGGTACATGAGAAGCAGACAGTCATATGGAGGGCATTCACTTGAATAACAATCCCTTTGTAACTCATTTGTTGACAATTCTCTTTGTTCTACAAGGGGGAACTTGGTGAAAAGGGACACAAGGTAAATGCTTTTCGAATTCAGTAATGTGACAAAGCAAAGCCCGACCCAAGGTCTTTTTAAGCAGTCATGTTTTGAACATTTAAGTATTTGTATTTATTGAAATATCTAACTAGAAGGACTCCTGCACACTGTACTGTATATTTGCAAATGAAACGTATCCTATTGCTATTGTTGTGTTGTTGTGCTTTTAGGGTGAGCCAGGTATTGGCCACAGAGGTCCTGTGGGACAGGCTGGTCCACCCGGAACTAAGGTAGACTCCCACACCATCACTTAGCTCTGCCCCCTACTTACAGCTTTAACTGGCTTCAAATGACAATTTTGTCACCTGAGGCCTGATTGTTGCTATGGAGATACAATAGTCAAGAGGAAACACTGAACTTCGAGAAATACCAACACTGTCCTTACCTGTCTCCTATTAGCTGTCCCGCCCCCCTCTCTGTGATTGTCTTTCTGTCTCTCTTTCTCTTTCAATTAATTTATGAATTGTTCTTATCTTCCATTTACAAACCAAAACACTAAAACGTATGGAATTAATAACTGCAAGGGAATTATCATTTAAATTATACCAGTGCAGTAATTAGATCAATGATAAAAAATATAAATATTCACTTTCTATCTTGGTCCCTCTGTCTCTCATTCTCTCCTTCTGTCTGTCTGTCTGTCTGTCTGTCTGTCTGTCTGTCTGTCTGTCTGTCTGTCTGTCTGTCTGTCTGTCTGTCTGTCTGTCTGTCTGTCTGTCTGTCTGTCTGTCTGTCTGTCTGTCTGTCTCTATCTCTGTCTCTTTCTCTCCTTCTGTCTGTATGTCTCTCTCTCTATCTCTGTCTCTGTCTCTCTTTTTGTCTGTGTCTGCATGTCTGTCCTTTTCCCTCTGTCAGGGTGAGCCTGGTGAACCGGGGCCCTCTGGAGCTCAGGGTATTCAGGGTGTCCGTGGTAACCCCGGTATCTCAGGTTCTCAGGGCCTGAGGGGCCAACCAGGAGACCCAGGAGAGGCGGGAAGAGAGGTGAGGAGCTCCCCGACCATCCCTTCAACCTGGGGCCAGGAGTTTGTCCTGATTACTGGAAGGCTTTGTACTGTAGTTATAAGAAACTCAACACCTTGTACTGTAGTTATAGGAAACTCAACACCTTGTACTGTAGTTATAGGAAACTCAACACCTTGTACTGTAGTGGCAGGTAGCTTAGTGGTTAAGAGCGTTGTGCCAGTAACCGAAAGGTCGCTGGTTCTAATCCCTGAGCCGACTAGGTGAAAAATCTGTCGATGTGCCCTTGAGCAAGGCACTTAACCCTAATTGCTCCTGTAAGTCGCTCTGGATAAGAGCGTCTGCTAAATGACTCAAATGTAAATGTAGTTATAGGAAAGTCAACACCTTGTACTGTAGTTATAAGAGACTCAACACCTTGAACTGTAGTTATAAGAGACTCAACACCTTGTACTGTAGTTGTAAGAGACTCAACACCTTGTACTGTAGTTATAAGAAACTCCAGGCCTTGTAGTTTTAGCCTATTTCCTGGTCAGATCATGTGGTCCCAAAAATGTTGCCGCCCAATTTATGTCATATTCAGCACTAACCAGAAAGCCAGAACAAAGTTATGTTTTTAAAGGGCAAAAATACTGCCTACTAAGTAGGAAGATAATTGTTATAAAGTAAGATGTGTTCTTACTGTTTTTGTTCATCTGTAGGGGGACAGGGGTAGAAGGGGTAAGAACGGATCATCCGGGACTCCAGGAACTAAAGGGAAAACTGGAATAGAGGTATGGAGAAATATAACTTGCCCTAGGCACTGTTTCCCTTCCTATGGTTATCATGTAACATAATGGATGTTTTCTGTTTACCAAAGGGTCCACCTGGTCTACCTGGGATGAAAGGAGATAAGGGTGACAGTATCCCGGGGGAACCAGGCGTCAGGGGTGTGGTCGGGATCACAGGTCGCAGGGTGAGACGGAACAATGGGCTTAATGACCTCAGAGATAGATTCTTGGCAGCATTGTAAAAGATAGAAAAGCTGCTCATCATGACGCAGTAACAACAGGATGGCACAATATACACCATTTTTATATTTGTGATGTGTTTTGTTTGTGACAGGGTGAAAAGGGCACTGCAGGAGTCTTAGGAGCCCCAGGTCACACTGTGAGTTAACATCATCACCTTTCATGATATGGACAGTCCAGAGGAGGCTGGTGGGAGAAGCTATAGAAGGACGGCTCATTGTAAATACTGGAATGCAATGAATCGAACGCCATCAAAGTGGTTTCCATGTGTTATGTGTTTGATACCATTCCAGCCATTAGAATGAGCCCATCCTCCTATAGCTCTTCCCACCAGCCTCCTCTGGTACAGTCATGTAGTTAAGGACATTTGTTACATAGCTACCTTGACCCTTGACCTCTTTTACTTAGGGTCCAAAGGGCTTCCCGGGCAGCAAAGGAGCAAAGGTAGATTGACTGTTACTTCTTTGATGACATGGTAATTTTTGACTATTCTGTGAAAAAATAAAAAAAATGTGCGATTGAGTGGGTCTTACTAAATACTTTGAGATTTTAGATTTTCAAACACTCATACGTCCACTCAGGTTCTCCAGATAATTTAGATACTTTTACTTTAGAGATAGTTTTAAAGATGGTTTTGACAGCCCGGTGTTTCAGCGTTCAGTCAAATTCTCTGCTCGTTCTATTGAAGTGTCACTTCTGTCTCTTTAAACCCTCTTTAGAACCCTATTTTTTAAACCTGTTTCAACACTCACCATGTGGCCAGTCTATTTCGATTAACTTCAGTCGATTTTTGTGTGTATATAGGGATGTGGAAAATGAAAATGAAGACTACCTGATACAGCCATATAGTATATAGTTTGTGTTTTCTACACACAGACTTCAAATAAATAGTATCTCATAGGCCCATACAGGCTGGGCACCATTTGGTGTATGACACTGATTTACAGTGTTTGTATTTTAATCATAGTATGAATGTTATAAGCCATTGATTCCTTTCATAAAATACCTGCTGACGTAATATATTTTCACAGGGTGACAGAGGTTTAGCAGGAGTACAAGGAGAGAGGGTGAGGTATACATGACATAAGTACTACGCTAAGAGTGTTTTGTGTATGATTCATTAATATATGATGTACCTTCTTTATGTTTAGGGAAGCCCTCTCCAAATCCAGGGACCCAGAGGCTACAAGGGCTTAAAAGGAGAAGGGGTGAGAAACAAGTCCCCGAAAACAAGTCCCCCAAAATGTATTTTGAATGCTAGTTTTTAGTTCCAGAGCAATCATCCTTAAAAAAAATGTTATTTTAGAGAGAGAGCTTTTGCATTTTCACATTGTGTGTTTTCCCGCTGAAGAGGCTGTTTATCTGTTTTGTTTGTTTGTTTTAGGGAGAGCGAGGCTCCCCAGGTTTCGATGGAGATAAAGGCGAGAAGGGAGAGGACGGGCCCCCGGGGTTTAAGGTGCTCCCTAATGATGAAATAACATTTTATGTGGAAAAAGAGAGAAAGAAAGATTGCTAATAGATGTAAAGAAAGAGAGTCAAACACCAACAGAAAGAGAAAATACATTATCCAAAACATGGAAGCCAAAGCACATACTGTTCTAACGTTCAGCTTTTTGTTCTCCATCTGAAGGGCCTCAAAGGAGAGGCAGGGGCCAAAGGAGCCATGGGGCTGTTTGGGGTCCGCGGACCAGTGGGCCAGAAGGTCCGTAGGAAATACAGCATGTATCAATCTACAGGCTACATGGAACCACTGTTATCAGATGCTGCTACGTGTATGCTCACTGTTGTTCTGTGCTTCCAGGGAGATACTGGCGAGCCTGGAGTCAATGGAGAAGTGGTGGGTATTTATCTGACACACTTTAACAGTGTCAAAATAAACAGTATCAGTATAACTGTATATATACTATGGTGGCGTGGAATGTGGTCAAAAACAGGCTTTGTTGATTGGCTTGTTGTTGTCACAGGGTCGTAACGGGGACGATGGATTGGACGGAGCCACAGGAGCCAAAGGAGACATGGGTCTCCAGGGACAGAAGGGAGATCAGGTGAGGAGAGTGTGGCATAGAGCATAGAAATTAGAGACTAGACAAATAGAACATGTCAACTGTTATGTTGTGAATCATTATACAGTCGTTCTATTCTGTTCCATTCTGATATTCTATTCCTAGGGTGACAGAGGTGAACCTGGCTTACCAGGGGATACTGGGCAGACAGGAGAGAAGGTGAGGGCTTGATCATAATGTATTAGGCATGTTAATGAGATGGTAATGCAATGATCAAAGGTAACTCTTGGTTGTGGTTGTTGCACAGGGATTCCGAGGCCTACCTGGACGCATAGGAAGCACTGGGCTAGATGGAGAAAAGGTGAGTTGCCTGCTGTGGGAATCAATACAATGATCACAACAACACAATGTGCTCCAGGTTTACAGTAGTGGCAACTAGCTGCCACACGCTGCATACCATTTAGTATACTGTTCAATCCTCTGACCTAATAGGTCACTGTCAGACTATGGTCAATGGTTGCACAGTTTCAGACACAGTTTCAGTGGAAATTGAAGTATTTCATCATTGTTTGACACAGGGAGAGATGGGGATTCCTGGAACCCCAGGACTTCCAGGGATCAATGGACTCACAGGACGGAAGGTAAGCACAAACACTGTAATTCCAATCTCCAAGGGTGTCTGATGGGGTTGGGATATGCAAGAAAAACATTTCCATTTCACACACACACTTGTGAAACAGGACAAATATAAGCACCCACCTAATTATTTATTTATTATTTATATACACACACAAATCAAAATCATTCTCACTAATCTTCTGAAAAGTGTTGATTATGATGTGTTGATGTGTTGTGTTGTGTTGTGTTGATGTGTAGGGTGGAAAAGGGAACGGGGGTATCAATGGAGTAGAGGGAGCCCCAGGACTGAAAGGAGAGAAGGTTGGTTCAAATCACGTAAATATCTGCCTTTATTAGACCGATAGAATACAATCGCTCGTTGAAATTATTACTATTAATATTCTACGTACTAAATCAAATCAAATCAAATCAAATTGTATTGGTCACATGCGCCGAATACAACAGGTGCAGACATTACAGTGAAATGCTTACTTACAGCCCTTAACCAACAGTGCATTTATTTTAAACAAAAAAAAGTAAAAATAAAACAACAACAAAAAAAGTGTTGAGGAAAAAAAAGAGCAGAAGTAAAATAAAGTGACAGTAGGGAGGCTATATATACAGGGGGGTACCGTTGCAGAGTCAATGTGCGGGGGCACCGGCTAGTTGAGGTAGTTGAGGTAATATGTACATGTGGGTAGAGTAAAGTGACTATGCATAAATAATTAACAGAGTAGCAGCAGCGTAAAAAGGATGGGGTGGGGGGGCAGTGCAAATAGTCCGGGTAGCCATGATTAGCTGTTCAGGAGTCTTATGGCTTGGGGGTAGAAGCTGTTGAGAAGTCTTTTGGACCTAGACTTGGCACTCCGGTACCGCTTGCCGTGCGGTAGCAGAGAGAACAGTCTATGACTAGGGTGGCTGGAGTCTTTGACAATTTTGAGGGCCTTCCTCTGACACCGCCTGGTATAGAGGTCCTGGATGGCAGGAAGCTTGGCCCCAGTGATGTACAGGGCCGTACGCACTACCCTCTGTAGTGCCTTGCGGTCGGAGGCCAAGCAGTTGCCATACCAGGCGGTGATGCAACCAGTCAGGATGCTCTCGATGGTGCAGCTGTAGAATTTTTTGAGAATCTGAGGACCAATGCCAAATCTTTTCAGTCTCCTGAGGGGGAATAGGCTTTGTCGTGCCCTCTTCACGACTGTCTTGGTGTGTTTGGACCATGATAATTCGTTGGTGATGTGGACACCAAGGAACTTGAAGCTCTCAACCTGTTCCACTACAGCCCCGTCGATGACAATGGGGGCGTGCTCAGTCCTCTTTTTTTTCCTGTAGTCCACAATCATCTCCTTTGTCTTGGTCACGTTGAGGGAGAGGTTGTTGTCCTGGCACCACACGGCCAGATCTCTGACCTCCTCCCTATAGGCTGTCTCATCGTTGTCGGTGATCAGGCCTACCACTGTTGTGACGTCGGCAAACTTAATGATGGTGTTGTAGTCGTGCCTGGCCATGCAGTCATGGGTGAACAGAGAGTACAGGAGGGGACTGAGCACGCACCCCTGAGGGGGCCCCCGTGTTGAGGATCAGTGTGGCAGATGTGTTGTTACCTACCCTTACCACCTGGGGGCGGCCCGTCAGGAAGTCCAGGATCCAGTTGCAGAGGGAGGTGTTTAGTCCCAGGATCCTTAGCTTAGTGATGAGCTTAGAGGGCACTATGGTGTTGAATGCTGAGCTGTAGTCAATGAATAGCATTCTCACGTAGGTGTTCCTCTTGTCCAGGTGGGAAAGGGCAGTGTGGAGTGCAATAGAGATTGCATCATCTGTGGATCTGTTGGGGCGGTATGCAAATTGGAGTGGGTCTAGGGTTTCTGGGATAATGCTGTTGATGTGAGCCATGACCAGCCTTTCAAAGCACTTCATGGCTACAGACGTCAGTGCTACGGGTCGGTAGTCATTTAGGCAGGTTATCTTAGAGTCCTTGGGCACGGGGACTATGGTGGTCTGCTTGAAACATGTTGGTATTACAGACTCAGTCAGGGACATGTTGAAAATGTCAGTGAAGACACTTGCCAGTTGGTCAGCACATGCTCGGAGTACACTGGTAATCCGTCTGGCCTTGCGGCCTTGTGAATGTTGACCTGCTTAAAAGTCTTACTCACATCGGCTACGGAGAGCGTGATCACATAGTCATCCGGAACAGCTGGTGCTCTCATGCATGCTTCAGTGTTGCTTGCCTCGAAGCGAGCATAGAAGTGGTTTAGCTCGTCTGGTAGGCTTGTGTCACTGGGCAGCTCGCGGCTGTGCTTCCCTTTGTAGTCTGTAATAGTTTTCAAGCCCTGCCACATCCGACGAGCGTCAGAGCCAGTGTAGTACGATTCAATCTTAGTCCTGTATTGACTCTTTGCCTGTTTGATGGTTCGTCGGAGGTCATAGCGGGATTTCTTATAAGCGTCCGGGTTAGAGTCCCGTTCCTTGAAAGCGGCAGCTCTACCCTTTAGCTCAGTGCGGATGTTTCCTGTAATCCATGGCTTCTGGTTGGGGTATGTACGTACGGTCACTGTGGGGACGACATCATCGATGCACTTATTGATGAAGCCAGTGACTGATGTGGTGTACTCCTCAATGCTGTCTGAAGAATCCCGGAACATGTTCCAGTCTGTGCTAGCAAAACAGTCCTGTAGCTTAGCATCTGCGTCATCTGACCACTTTTTTATTAACCGAGTCACTGGTGCTTCCTGCTTTAGTTTTTGCTTATAAGCAAGAATCAGGAGGATAGAGTTATGGTCAGATTTGCCAAATGGAGGGCGAGGGAGAGCTTTGTATGCGTCTCTGTGTGTGGAGTAAAGGTGGTCTAGAGTTTTTTTTCCTCTGGTTGCACATTTAACATGCTGGTAGAAATTAGGTAGAACGGATTTAAGTTTCCCTGCATTAAAGTCCCCGGCCACTAGGAGCGCTGCATCTGGATGAGCGTTTTCCTGTTGATTAATGGCCTTGTACAACTCATTCAGTGCAATCTTAATGCCAGCATTGGTTTGTGGTGGTAAATAGACAGCTATGAAAAATATAGATGAAAACTCTCTTGGTAAATAGTGTGGTCTACAGCTTATCATAAGATACTCTACCTCAGGCGAGCAAAACCTCGAGACTTCCTTATTATTTGATTTTGTGCACCAGCTGTTGTTTACAAATATACACAGACCGCCACCCCTTGTCTTACCGGAGTCAGCCGTTCTGTCCTGCCGATGTAGCGTATAGCCTGCTAGCTGAATGTTATCATTGTCGTCGTTCAGCCACGACTCGGTGAAACATAAGATATTACAGTTTTTAATGTCCCGTTGGTAGGATAACCGTAATCTTAAGTCATCCAATTTATTTTCAAATGATTGAACGTTGGCTAATAGGATTGATGGAAGAGGCAGTTTACTCGCTCGCCGTCGGATCCTTACAAGGCACCCCGATCTACGTCCACGATATCTCCGTCTCTTCCTCACGCGAATGACAGGGATTTGGGCCTTGTCGGGTGTCTGTATGATATCCTTCGCGGCCGCCTCGTTGAAGAAAAAATATTCGTCCAATACGAGGTGAGTAATCGCTGTCCTAATATCCAGAAGCTCTTTTTGGTTATAAGAGACGATGGCAGAAACATTATGTACAAAATAAATTACAAATAACGCGGAAAAACACACATAATAGTACAATTGGTTAGAGGGCTGTAAAACGGCAGCCATCTTCTCCGGCGCTGTCTTCATACTACAGAGGAATGTGGAAATATTCATATAGTTCTTGAAGCATTATGTTTTTCTCCCATCATGCACCATTCATGTTGTCCCTGTCTTGTGCAGGGCACCACTGGTTTCCCAGGGTTCCCTGGGTTTAAGGGGTCAGCAGGGACACCAGGAAGTGATGGAGCGGAGGGGCGACCAGGACATAATGGGTCCAAGGGAGAGACAGGAACCAAGGTAGATTGAGGTTGCCTTCCGGTCAAGGTTATTATAGTAAATGAAAACTGAACTAAAATAAAAACTAAAATTGGAAAAACTATTTAGTAAATGGGAATACTTAAACTGTACTGAAACTATTATCTTTGCCTGCAAAACTGCTAACTAAAATAGTTTAAAATTGAGTTTTCGAGGTTCTGAATCTGGTGGGTATAGGTCTAGCTTGTGCATCCTTATCACTAGCTATCACTAGCTAACAGGGAAGAAATCCAAGGGCGAGCACGGAGCGTGAGTGGGCCAAGCAAGAACAGCTTGTGAAGTTAATGGAGCCGTTCGCAATACACACCGACCAACTTCAAACTGACAGCCAAACTGATGTGGTACCGTGCCTTCTCAACCTTGAGGCACACTTGCAGTCAACTACTGTTGCAAAACAGTTGGCACAGGTCCTCCTGAAGTCACTGCGTGAGCGCTTCGCATGCATACTGAATGGCAGCTAACTTCAATCCAACAAGGCATTAAGTGCCCTGTGTGAGATGGGGAAATACCTGGAAGAGGTAAAGGAAGGCATGTTTACAGAGTCACCTCTCCAGTTCTGGCAGGCAAGGATTGCTGTTTATCCAAAGCTGTGCTCTGTGGCACTAGATCTGGTTTCTGCACCTGCATCCCAAGCGTTTGTGGAGAGAATTTTCTCTGACTGTGGACAACTGTCATCAAACGAACACCTCTCTTGAAGATAAACCAGAACATCTTGTTTGCTTGAACAGAAACAAACACACACACACAAGCTGGCTGGCTGTGAACTGATAGATTTGTGGAGAAGTGTTGTATTGCATATGTTTTTGCTGCTGTTGCAGCTGTTTTTAGTAGCCCTATTTGAAGGGGTTAGTCAGTGATACATGTTTAATATTACATAAATATAAAATGTCAAATGTATCATGATTCATTTGTAGTTTTTGTGTCAGATAAAGGTACAGGTACTTGATTCTTCTTACATCTACTACTAAAGCTAAAAAAGCAAAGGGATTGGTGTAAACATGGGCAAGAGAGTTTCCTTCCACAATATTTCTTGCACCAGTCTAGGCACTTATCCTTTCAATCCAATTCACAATAGGATTGATTTATAATTTACACCTAACCAAACCTATGTCCTGGCCACGGAGTTGTATGGAGTACTCTAGTGGCCAAAAGCCTGTGTTTACATGGGCAGCGCCATTGAGGACTTTCGCCATTTTGATTTGGCATGACCTGATGGCCCGGTTGGAGTCGTGACAGCTGGGTCATCAGGAGGGATCAGCCAATTCATTTTACTTGAATTATTATTTCATGATGGCGTCTGTGATAGCTGCCCTTGCTGACACAGATACAGGGATTGTCAGGAATGCTGTAGGTGGGTGTAGTGGAGGAATCAAGCGCAGGACACCGAAGTATAGTCCAAAATACTTTAGTGTAATTCCCAACAAGGGAAAAATCGAACACACTGGCCCGCAGGCGAAACTACGCACGAAGGCGACAAAAACAAAAGGCGCACAAACCATGTGCGTAAACGCTCCAAACCAGTGGAGTAAAGCTCAACCGAGCGAATAAGTAATATATATACAAGCACAACACACGACAGAAAATCAATCACACACAACACTAGACAAACACAACGAGAAACTTATAGGACACTAATTACACTAAACGAGAACAGGTGTCACAACAAACAGACAAAAGCAAACGAACATAGAAACATGCAACGGTGGCAGCTAGTATTCCGGAGACAACGAACGCCGAAGCCTGCCCGAACAAGGAAGAGAGGCAGCCTCGGCCGAAACCGTGACAGTACCCCCCCCCTTGACGCGCGGCTCCAGACGTGCGCCGACTCCGGCCTCGAGGACGACCAGGAGGACGCGGAGCAGGGTGCGTCGGGTGCCCACGATGGAATTCCGTCAGGAGAGACGGGTCCAAAATGTCTCTCCTCGGCACCCAGCACCGTTCCTCCGGACCGTACCCCTCCCACTCCACTAGATATTGGAGACCCCCCCATCCGACGTCTCGAATTCAAGATGGACCTCACGGAGTACGCCGGTGCCCCCTCGATGTCCAATGGGGGCGGAGGAGTCTCCCTGATCTCACTTTCTTGGAGTGGGCCAGCTACCACCGGCCTGAGAAGAGACACATGGAACGAGGGGTTAATACTTTTATATTCAACAGGTAGTTGTAATTTGTAACACACCTCGTTCAACCTTCTCAGGACTTTAAATGGCCCTACAAACCGCCGACCCAGTTTCCGACAGGGCAGGCGGAGGGGCAGGTTTCTGGTAGAGAGCCAGACTCGATCACCAGGTGCGTACACCGGTCCCTCACTGCGGTGGAGATCGGCGCTCGCCTTATGACGACGGAGGGCCCGCTGCAGGTGGACGTGTGCAGCGTTCCATGTCTCCTCCGAGCGCCGCGCCCACTCATCCACTGCAGGAGCCTCGATCTGGCTCTGCTGCCAAGGTGCCAGAACCGGCTGGTAACCTAACACACATTGGAAAGGGGTTAGGTTAGTGGAGGAATGGCGTAGGGAATTCTGGGCCATCTCGGCCCAGGGAACGTACTCTGCCCACTCCTCCGGCCGGTCCTGGCAGTATGTTCTAAGAAACCTACCCACATCCTGGTTCACGCGTTCCACCTGCCCATTACTCTCCGGGTGGTAACCCGAGGTGAGGCTCACCGAGACCCCCAACCGCTCCATAAAGGCTCTCCAGACCCTGGAGGTAAATTGGGGACCTCGATCAGACACAATATCCTCGGGTACCCCGTAGTGCCGGAACACATGGGTGAATAGTGCTTCGGCAGTTTGCAGGGCAGTAGGAAGGCCCGGCATGGGGAGCAAACGACAGGCCTTAGAAAACCGGTCCACAACGACCAGTATAGTGGTATTCCCCTGTGAAGGAGGAAGGTCAGTAAGGAAATCCACCGAGAGGTGGGACCATGGTCGTTGTGGAACGGGCAGGGGTAGTAACTTACCCCTAGGCAGATGTCTAGGCGCCTTACACTGGGCGCACACCGAGCAGGAGGAAACATAAACCCTCACATCCCTTGCCAACGTGGGCCACCAGTACTTGGCACTAAGACAGTGCACTGTCCGGCCGATACCAGGGTGTCCAGAGGAGGGTGACGTGTGAGCCCAATAGATCAATCGATCCCGAACCTTGAGCGGAACGTACTTCCGACCCTCCGGGCATTGCGGTGGACTAGGGTCGGTGCGTAACGCCCGCTCGAGCTCAGCATCGACCTCCCACACTACCGGTGCCACCAGACACGACTCCGGCAGTATGGGAGTGGGCTCCACGGACCTCTCCTCCGTGTCATATCGCCGAGACAGCGCATCTGCCTTACCGTTCTGTGACCCAGGGATGTACGTGATCTTAAATGTAAACCGGGTCAAAAACATATTCCATCTTGCCTGGCGAGGGTTCAGCCTCCTCGCTGCCCGGATGTACTCCAGGTTACGGTGGTCCGTCAAAATGAGGAAAGGGTGTTGAGCCCCCTCAAGCCAGTGCCTCCACACTTTTAGGGCCTGTACCACGGCTAACAGCTCCCTGTCCCCTACGTCATAGTTTCGCTCCGCCGGACTGAGCTTCTTGGAATAAAAAGCACAGGGGCGGAGTTTAGGTGGCGCGCCTGACCGTTGTGAAAGCACGGCTCCTATACCGGCCTCTGACGCGTCCACCTCTACCTGAAATGGCAAAGAGGGATCCGGATGCGCCAGCACCGGGGCCAAGGTAAACAGGTCCTTCAGCCTCCCAAACGCCCTGTCCGCCTCAGCAGACCACTGCAGACGCACCGGACCCCCCTTCAACAGAGACGTGATGGGAGCTGCCACCTGTCCAAAACCCCGGATAAACCTCCGGTAGTAATTCGCAAACCCCAAAAACTGCTGCACCTCCTTCACAGTGGTTGGTGTTTGCCAATTACGCACGGCTGACACCCGGTCTACCTCCATCTTCACCCCTGACGCAGACAACTGATACCCCAAAAAGGAGACCGACTCCTGGAAAAACAGACACTTCTCTGCCTTCACATACAGGTCGTGCTCCACCAGCCTCCGCAACACTCTGCGCACCAGGGCCACATGCTCGACTCGGGTAGGTGAGTACACGAGAATGTCATCTATGTACACAACCACCCCCTGCCCCTGCATGTCCCTGAAGATCTCATCCACGAATGATTGGAAAACTGACGGAGCGTTCATCAACCCGTATGGCATGACAAGATACTCGTAATGGCCCGAGGTGGTACTAAAGGCTGTCTTCCATTCATCGCCCTCCCTGATGCGCACCAAGTTGTACGCGCTCCTGAGATCTAATTTAGTGAAGAAACGTGCCCCATGCAATGACTCAGTCATGGTCGCAATCAGCGGGAGTGGATAACTGTACTTCACCGTGATCTGATTGAGACCACGGTAATCGATGCACGGGCGTAAACCACCATCCTTTTTCTTCACAAAAAGAAACTCGAGGACGCAGGGGAAGTGGAAGGCCGTATGTATCCTTGTCTCAGAGATTCGTCTATGTAAGTCTCCATAGCTTTCTTCTCCTCCTGAGACAGAGGATACACATGGCTCCGTGGGAGCGCAGCTCCTGCCTGGAGGTCTATCGCACAATCTCCCTGCCTATGGGGCGGCAACTGCGTCGCCCTCGACTTACTAAACGCAATAGCCAAATCCCCATACTCAGGGGGGAACGTGCAATGCGGGCACCTGGTTTGGACTCTCCACCGAGGTAGCCCCTACGGAAACGCCCAAACATCGACCCACACACTGGGCAGACCACTCCATCAGAGCCCTCTCCTGCCACGAAATCGATGGGTTATGGGTACTCAACCAGGGCATGCCCAGCACCACCGGATACGCAGGCGAGTCGATCAGAAATAGCTGAATCATCTCCTGATGACCCCCCTGCGCACACATCCTAAGTGGCGCAGTGACCTCCCTGATCAAGCCTGCACCCAACGGACGGCTATCTAGGGCATGAACGGGGAAAGGGACGTCAACAGGGAGAAGGGGAATCCCTAAGGCTAAACAAAACTTCTTATCAACAAAATTCCCAGCCGCGCCTGAATCTACCAGCGCCTTATGCTGGGAATGAGGTGCTACCTGTGGAAAACGCACAGGTATACAGAAATGTGCAACAGAGAGCTCTGGGTGAGTGGGGCGCCTACTCACCTGGAAGGACTCCCCAGTGCGGGACCTGTCGTCCTCTCCCCTAGGAGGCCATCCCCAGCACCTAGCCGCGGTGTGTCCTCCCCGACCACAGTTGGTGCAGGAGATGGACCCCCTCGTAAGCCGACCCCTCCTCTCTCTAGCGCCAGCGCCCCCGAGCTCCATGGGGCACGGCTCGGAGGCGCTGGAGGGTGAAATGGACGGACCCCCCTCGGAACGTCCGCGGGTAGCTAGCAGGTTATCCAGCCTGATGGACATGTCGACCAACTGGTCGAACGAGAGGCTGGTGTCCCTACAGGCCAGCTCCAGATGGACGTCCTCGCGTAGACTACATCTGTAGTGATCGATGAGAGCCCGCTCATTCCACCCTGCATCCCCTGCTAGAGTATGGAATTCTAGGGCGAACTCCTGGGCACTCCTCCTCCCCTGCCGGAGGAAGACCAGACGCTCCCCCGCCGCTTTCCCCTCCGGGGGATGGTCAAACACCGCCTTGAAGCGGCGGGAGAACTCGTCGTAGGTGATGGTGTCCGCGTCGATCCTCCTCCACTCTGCGTTGGCCCATTCCAACGCCTTCCCGGAAAGGCAGGAGATCAGGGCGGACACGCTCTCATGTCCCGAGGGCGCCGGGTGCACGGTGGCCAGGTACAGCTCCACCTGGAGAAGGAATCCCTGACACCCGGCCGCGGTCCCATCGTAGGCCCTCGGGAGCGAGAGTCGAACTCCTCTGGGTTCCGGAGCGGGAATGGGCGGACTTGCCGATGGTGCTGGCAGAGAGGATGGCGGTGGAGGAGTCCCCCAGCCTCGGATGGTGGTGATCACCTCCTGCAGTGCGGACCCCATCTGCAGGATCTGGTCACTCTGTTCACTGACCTTTTCCTCCAGTGTCGCCTGGGCTGCTGCGGCTCCTGCTGATTCCATTCTAGAAGGTGTGTGATTCTGTCAGGAATGCTGTAGGTGGGTGTAGTGGAGGAATCAAGCGCAGGACACCGAAGTATAGTCCAAAAGACTTTAGTGTAATTCCCAACAAGGGAAAAATCGAACACACTGGCCCGCAGGCGAAACTACGCACGAAGGCGACAAAAACAAAAGGCGCACAAACCATGTGCGTAAACGCTCCAAACCAGTGGAGTAAAGCTCAACCGAGCGAATAAGTAATATATATACAAGCACAACACACGACAGAAAATCAATCACACACAACACTAGACAAACACAACGAGAAACTTATAGGACACTAATTACACTAAACGAGAACAGGTGTCACAACAAACAGACAAAAGCAAACGAACATAGAAACATGCAACGGTGGCAGCTAGTATTCCGGAGACAACGAACGCCGAAGCCTGCCCGAACAAGGAAGAGAGGCAGCCTCGGCCGAAACCGTGACAGGGATGTTATGTTTATCCAAGTCTATGGTCCTGGCCCATCATCTTACTGCCCCCCAGTGGCAAAAAGTGACATCCCAAAAAAACGAACTATAGGCCTAATGGCTAGCCTCCCATTGGCCACTTTCTGTCCCTAACACTAAAACTGAAACGAAATCATCTGAAAACGACATAGAAAGGTTTTTATCAAACTGAAATTAAATAAAAACTAGTCAATCAAGTCTGAAAACTAACTGAAACTAAACTGAATTAAAAAATAATAATCTAAAAACGAATAGAAATAAAAAACAAATCTTAAATCATCGAACTATAGTAACCTTGCTTCCGGTAACCTATTGTATATTGGTGTCATGGAAGCACAATTTTGTGTGTACTCTGTGTGTCTGTTCGTGTGTCTGTGTGTCTGTGTGTCAGTGTGTCTGTGTGTCTGTGTCACGATCGTCGTAGGAGTGAGTAGACCAATACGCAGCGTGTTGCACGAACATGGTGATCTTTATTATCGACAGCGATAAAAAGCACACTAAACAAAACAAATACACGACTCGTGAAGTCCACGGTGACACTGACCGAACACGGAACAAAAACCCACAAACACAAAGTGAAACACAGACAGTTAAATATGGCTCCCAATCAGAGACAACCAGCACACAGCTGACACTCGTTGCCTCTGATTGGGAGTCACTCAGTCAAACATAGAAACAGACTAACTAGAACCCCCAACATAGACATAACCACATAGAACAAACACACTCTGGCTCAACAAATAGAGTCCATTAGCCAGGGTGTGACAGTACTCCCCTAAAGGCGCGGACTGCGACCGCGCCTCAAAAACGCAAAACAGGGAGGGCTGGGTGGGCATACCTCCTCGGCGGCGGTTCTGGCTCCGGGCTTGCCCACCACCCTCCAATAAACCCCCATAGCGCCCCCTGGTCCGGTCTGGTCCCGCTGGCTGGAGCTGACCTGGACGTAGCAGGAGCGGCTAGCTTCAGCTCCGTTGTGGAGCCGTTGACCGGTACCTGATTAGGCACCGGTGACCCAGGCACGGGTTGTGCTGGACAGACGACGCGCACCCCTGGCTTGGCGCGCGAGGCAGGAAAGGACCGGACCTGGCTGACGATGCGCACCCCTGGCCTGGTGCGTGGAGCAGCCACGGGCCGGACCGGGCTGACGACTCGCACCCCTGGCTTTGTGCGTGGAGCCGGAACGGGCCTCACCGGACTGACGACTCGCACCCCTGGCTTGGTGCGTGGAGCCGGAACGGGCCTCACCGGACTGACGACTCGCACCCCCTGGCTTGGTGCGAGTAGCAGGAACGTTCTGGACCAGGCTGACGACTCGCACCCCTGGCTTGGTGCGAGTGGCAGGAACAGGCTGGACCAGGCTGACGACTCGCACCCCTGGCTTGGTGCGAGTGGCAGGAACAGGCCGGGCCGGGCTGGCGACTCGCACCCCTGGCTTGGTGCGAGTGGCAGGAACAGGCCGGGCCGGGCTGGCGACGCGCACCGTCTGTTTGGTGCGAGTGGCAGGAACAGGCCGGGCCGGGCTGGCGACGCGCACCGTAGGTTTGGTGCGAGTGGCAGGAACAGGCCGGGCCGGGCTGGCGACGCACACCGTAGGTTTGGTGCGAGTGGCAGGAACAGGCCGGGCCGGGCTGACGACGCACACCGTAGGTTTGGTGCGTGGAGCAGGAACAGGCCGGGCGACGCACACCGTAGGCTTGGTGCGTGGAGCAGGAACAGGCCGGGCCGGGCTGGCGACGCGCACCATAGGCTCGGTGCGGGAAGCAGGAACAGGCCGGGCCGGGCTGACGACACGCACCACAGGCTCGATGCGAGGAACAGGAACAGGCCGGACCGTACTGGGGACACACACCACTGGCCCTACGCAGGGATCAGGAACGGGCCGGACCGGACTGGTAACACACCGCAGTACCTCTCGCCGTGCCTCCACACTTTCCCTCTCCTCTGTGACCAGTGGCCCCCTTAACCTGGCGGCCTCCTCTGCACACCCGCTGGACCGCTCCATCGCGGCCTCCTGCTGCCCCGTCTTCCACGTCGTGAGCCCCCCCCCTAAAAATTTTCTGGGGTTCTCTCCTCCCCGTGGACCAGGCCTCCCTAGTTCTCGCCAGACTCTCACCCCACTGCTTCCAAGTCCAACCTCTCTGCTCTTCACTTGGCTTGGCCCAGTCGAGACTTTTAATCCACTGCTCCATAGACCAGCCCCTCTTCTCTTCACTTAGCGGGGCCCAGTCGAAACTCCTACTCCACTGATCCCAGGTCCTTCCTCTCTCCTCTTCACACTGCTTGGTCCCGTTTTGGTGGGTTTTTCTGTCACGATCGTCGTAGGAGTGAGTAGACCAATACGCAGCGTGTTGCACGAACATGGTGATCTTTATTATCGACAGCGATAAAAAGCACACCAAACAAAACAAATACACGACTCGTGAAGTCCACGGTGACACTGACCGAACACGGAACAAAAACCCACAAACACAAAGTGAAACACAGACAGTTAAATATGGCTCCCAATCAGAGACAACCAGCACACAGCTGACACTCGTTGCCTCTGATTGGGAGTCACTCAGTCAAACATAGAAACAGACTAACTAGAACCCCCAACATAGACATAACCACATAGAACAAACACACTCTGGCTCAACAAATAGAGTCCATTAGCCAGGGTGTGACAGTCTGTCTGTGTATGTCTGTGTATGTGTCTGTCTCCGTCTGTCTGTCTGTCTGTCTGTCTGTCTGTATGTAAGCCTGTCTGTCTATGTCCTTCATGCATGCATAACAACAACAACAACAACAACAACAACAATAACAACCCCAGCCCAACCAACCCCAGAACCCAGTTTTGCCCAGTCACAGTGCACCTTAAAAAATCCACTTTCCACAAAAGTTACAACAATAAAAAAAGAACCACACAACGTCATGATGAGATGAAACAAGCCTGATTACAGCAGGCACATTGTCCACCTAGCAGAATGGCTGTCAGATAGATAGACAGGCAGGAGACTACATTCCTATGTATAGCAACGCATAGGAAGGAAGAGAATAGAGGCATAATTAAGACACAGAAATTGGTCTAATTTCTGATGCGGCGGGAACGCTATCCAAACCTCTATGTTAATAACTCCTTTCAGCCACAATTAGTAGCCTCTTGATGTTGATAGGAGAGAAGGGATGGAGAGGATGTAATGAGAATGTTCCAAGGGGACGTTTCATCACAAAACATCTGGATGTGTTAGATATTTATAGGATAACTAGTGAGGCAAGGTAAGCCTAATGATCGGGTTGAGCTTTAGTTAGGCAACTACGTAGTAAGGAAGTACGTTGTAAGGAAGTACAGTGGGGAAAAAAAGTATTTAGTCAGCCACCAATTGTGCAAGTTCTCCCACTTAAAAAGATGAGACAGGCCTGTAATTTTCATCATAGGTACACGTCAACTATGACAGACAAAATGAGGAAAAAAAATCCAGAAAATCACATTGTAGGATTTTTAATGAATTTATTTGCAAATTATGGTGGAAAATAAGTATTTGGTCAATAACAAAAGTTTCTCAATACTTTGTTATATACCCTTTGTTGGCAATGACACAGGTCAAATGTTTTCTGTAAGTCTTCACAAGGTTTTCACACACTGTTGCTGGTATTTTGGCCCATTCCTCCATGCAGATCTCCTCTAGAGCAGTGATGTTTTGGGGCTGTCGCTGGGCAACACGGACTTTCAACTCCCTCCAAAGATTTTCTATGGGGTTGAGATCTGGAGACTGGCTAGGCCACTCCAGGACCTTGAAATGCTTCTTACGAAGCCACTCCTTCGTTGCCCGGGCGGTGTGTTTGGGATCATTGTCATGCTGAAAGACCCAGCCACGTTTCATCTTCAATGCCCTTGCTGATGGAAGGAGGTTTTCACTCAAAATCTCACGATACATGGCCCCATTCATTCTTTCCTTTACACGGATCAGTCGTCCTGGTCCCTTTGCAGAAAAACAGCCCCAAAGCATGATGTTTCCACCCCCATGCTTCACAGTAGGTATGGTGTTCTTTGGATGCAACTCAGCATTCTTTGTCCTCAAAAACACGACGAGTTGAGTTTTTACCAAAAAGTTATATTTTGGTTTCATCTGACCATATGACATTCTCCCAATCCTCTTCTGGATCATCCAAATGCACTCTAGCAAACTTCAGACGGGCCTGGACATGTACTGGCTTAAGCAGGGGGACACGTCTGGCACTGCAGGATTTGAGTCCCTGGCGGCGTAGTGTGTTACTGATGGTAGGCTTTGTTACTTTGGTCCCAGCTCTCTGCAGGTCATTCACTAGGTCCCCCCTTGTGGTTCTGGGATTTTTGCTCACCGTTCTTGTGATCATTTTGACCCCATGGGGTGAGATCTTGCGTGGAGCCCCAGATCGAGGGAGATTATCAGTGGTCTTGTATGTCTTCCATTTCCTAATAATTGCTCCCACAGTTGATTTCTTCAAACCAAGCTGCTTACCTTTTGCAGATTCAGTCTTCCCAGCCTGGTGCAGGTCTACAATTTTGTTTCTGGTGTCCTTTGACAGCTCTTTGGTCTTGGCTATAGTGGAGTTTGGAGTGTGACTGTTTGAGGTTGTGGACAGGTGTCTTTTATACTGATAACAAGTTCAAACAGGTGCCATTAAAACAGGTAACGAGTGGAGGACAGAGGAGCCTCTTAAAGAAGAAGTTACAGGTCTGTGAGAGCTAGAAATCTTGCTTGTTTGTAGGTGACCAAATACTTATTTTCCACCATAATTTGCAAATAAATTCATTAAAAATCCAGATTTTCTGGATTTTCTTTCCTCAATTTGTCTGTCATAGTTGACGTGTACCTATGATGAAAATTACAGGCCTCTCTCATCTTTTTAAGTGGGAGAACTTGCACAATTGGTGGCTGACTAAATACTTTTTTCCCCCACTGTATGTAGTAGAAAAGTAGTAGTAGGGAAGTACGTAGTAGGGAAGTACATAGTAGGGAAGTACGTAGTAAGGAAGTACGTAGTAGGGAAGTACATAGTAAGGAAGTACGTAGTAGGGAAGTACGTAGTAAGGAAGTACGTAGTAGGGAAGTACGTAGTAAGGAAGTACGTAGTAGGGAAGTACGTAGTAGGGAAGTACGTAGTAGGGAAGTATGTAGTAGGAAAGTACGTAGTAGGGAAGTATGTAGTAGGGAAGTACGTAGTAGAGAAGTAGTAGTAGGGAAGTACGTAGTAGGGAAGTACGTAGTAGAGAAGTAGTAGTAGGGAAGTACGTAGTAGGGAAGTACGTAGTAGGGAAGTACGTAGTAGGGAAGTACGTAGTAAGGAAGTACGTAGTAGGGAAGTACGTAGTAGGGAAGTATGTAGTAGGAAAGTACGTAGTAGGGAAGTATGTAGTAGGGAAGTACGTAGTAGAGAAGTAGTAGTAGGGAAGTACGTAGTAGGGAAGTACGTAGTAGAGAAGTAGTAGTAGGGAAGTACGTAGTAGGGAAGTACGTAGTAGGGAAGTACGTAGTAGAGAAGTAGTAGTAGGGAAGTACGTAGTAGAGAAGTATGCAGTAGGGAAGTACGTAGTAGGGAAGTACGTAGTAGGGAAGTACGTAGTAGGGAAGTACGTAGTAGGGAAGTATGTAGTAGGAAAGTACGTAGTAGGGAAGTACGTAGTAGAGAAGTAGTAGTAGGGAAGTACGTAGTAGAGAAGTACGTAGTAGGGAAGTACGTAGTAGGGAAGTACGTGTCATTCTTATAATAGTATACAATTTTTGTATAATGGAATTTAGAGTGAAGGAAGTTGTCGGTTTGTATTTATATGTGAGAGAGTGTGTGTGTAAGTGTGTCTGTCTGTGTGTGTGCCTATCTGTGCCTGCCTGTTTGTGCATGTGCCTGTGAGCGCACATGTACGTGGGCTTGCTAGCATGCACAGCACCTGTGTGAGTAAGTGCGTTCTCAATTTTACTGTGTTGTTGTCCCAGGGAGAGAGGGGCAGGAGAGGCAGAGGGAAGCCTTGTCAGACAGGACCACCTGGAACTCCAGGACAAAGAGGAGGCAGTGTAAGCTACTTCCCAGACCAGACACATCCCTTACCAAAAACTATTGCAGTCAGAGTGCAGTATAACTGCAGTTAGTGTGCAGTAGAACTGCAGTTCAACTGCAGTACTTATTCTGCAATTACTGTGTCCAAAATATCACAGTCGACTGCAGTTACTGCACTTTTACTGCAGTTTCAAAACTGAAATGTTTTTTTGTAAAGGATAGCACTCACACATATGTTGTTGTTAATGTATCAATACCTAATGGGAGTTACTGTCCCTAGGCTGGGTGACAGTAATAATTGCTGTGATAATAACCACTGTGTCTTTTCCAGGGAGAGCTTGGAAACGAGGGACTAAAGGGAGAGAAAGGGGAACCTGGACTCTCTGTAAGTGCATCTTACTTATACACGTTTGACACCTGCCTTGTCCAAGACATATTTGTATTGACAGACAGCTTGGTTGAAGACAGGGTCTAAGCAGAGTGACAGCACTCTGCTCTCTCTGTTCTCAGGCTGAGGAGGTGAAGGAGCTGGTCAACCAAGAGGTGGTGAACCAGTGTGGTGAGTGTTTATGTTGTAATGTGCGCATGCAGGTCTGTGTGGCTGTGTGTCTGTTCTACATTCTAAAATGTACATTCTCCCACTGCTGCGGCATGGCACCCCTGTGTGTTCTGCCATCTGGTGTGCTCTCTCTGTGGAATGGCCCGCTGAGAGAGGGGACACCGTGACCGACCGGAGTCATTCACAAACACCAGACTCATAAACCATCACGCCACACACCAGAACTCATAGGGCCCTTTAACCACAGGGTCAAACACATCTTTAGTTTACACCTCCACAACTTCGAGGAGAAAGGCATTGTTGCATTATCGATAGAGAACATCACTACAGTATATCATTAGTTTTGTATCAACATATCATATCAAATGCGTGTAATAACTCAAAGTTATTTTTCTCCATTAGTTTCCGGGCGAGGTGCGAATGCCTGGCTATGAAATTGTCAATTGAAACTAATAAAAACCTCTTTAAGGCAGGCTCATGTTTATTCAATGGTAGGGGAAACACTGACTATTCTGTCTGTGGTTGTTGCAGCGATGGACTTGAAGTTTGTGGCGAAGTCCAAGGACCCGGATGCTGAGAGCATGTTGAGTGAGAGGGAGCCGGACGAGCATGTATCCATCCTAACTCGCAGCCTACCTGAGGATGAGATGGAAGAGGAAGAGGAAATACTTGAAAAGGAGCTGGTAGGATCAAACACTCCTCCCCCCGTCCCCTTGCGAGAGGAGGGGACCCCAGGTTATGGCAACCTTACCGGTAAGTCAAGGTTCAAAGCAGTTTTTGCCAGAGTCTGGTGTAGCGGTCTAAGCTGTTGACCACATATATGCCCCTGGTCCCAATGTGATGATGCTTTCCATTGCCAGTACAGCATAGCCACACATTTTTACACAGAAGAAAACCTAAACGTCCCTTGTCTGTCACGAATGTTGAATAAAATCATATTAAAACTTACTCTGCCGATTGTCTGTGGGGTTGGTTCTTATTCGGGTCGAAATTCAAGACAAATATCCACAGGAAAGTATTATTAAACCGACTTCAAAACGCAGGTCTTTTATTGTCATACCTCACCTATTTGAGGACCTAATAAATAAATAAAAATCAGTAATTTTTTCCTTCACTAACCTTGTCCCTAGGTGAGACCCTCGCTTAGACCAATTCAATATCATATTCATCTACTTACTAACCTCCAGAGTTGATCCCAACCCTGAAGCTAGACTCTATTCTGGGTGGTTTATTACTGTGAGTAGAATAGGAGGACAAAGACAGAGGGAAAGAGAGAGAGGGGCAGACAGAAGGCATCAAAACACAGTGTTTCATGGATCATTATCCTAGCCAGCCCTAGGCTAGTGGGCTTCTCATCCCATTTGAATCCCTATTTGAACCAAAGAGATCAGAAATAATCAAAGGCTCACTCTAACATTTCCCCTGTCAATGTCAATGTCACCGTTGTTATGTGTAATCACCCGTCCGGGATCGTGACATGTAGCTTAACGTACAGGTATAGACCCATGACCTGTGTTCAAAAATATCAGATCCTTTCAGATACTCTGAGCATTTAATTGAGTTTGCCTGGAGTGCCAGATGGGCGGGGTTTTCACTTTTGGGAGTATTACATTGATTCCATTACAGCAGACTTGATTTGCCTGATAAAAAATAGTTAAATAAGAATAAAATACAAACTCCATAATCTCCTCGGAAATGCAGTGTATTTTACATGCAAAATGTATCAGTCACAGACAAACATCAGACTCGGAGATAACGGACATTCATAGACATTTCCATTTCTCATTAGTCTTATTCGTCATAAACCCTTTCCTCCATATCTCCCTATTCATCCTCCAGTATGAACCTATAGAGAGTCACTAAGAGAGACCATGTCAGTCGGACAGACTTAAGTGGCGTCATTGCCGAGTCTGCAGACCAGGGCTGTATTCCAAATGGCACTCCATTCCCTGTATAGTGTAATACTTTTGACCAGGGCCCATAGAATTGACATTTATCAAGGGCCCTGTGTGTTGATTAGAGGAGTGGGAGTGGGACTCTTTCTTTCTCTTTCTCTCTCTCTCTCTCGCTCTTTCTCTCTCTCTCTCTCTCTCTCTCTCTCTCTCTCTCTCTCTCTCTCTCTCTCTCCCTCTCTCCCTCTCTCCCTCTCTCCCTCTCTCTCTCTCTCTCTCTCTCTCTCTCTCTCTCTCTCTCTCTCTCTCTCTCTCTCTCTCTCTCTCTCTCTCTCCCTCTCTCTCCCTATCTCTCCCTCTCTCTCCCTCTCTACTTCACTCTCCCTCTCTCCCTCTCTCCCTCTCTCTCTCCCTCTCTCCCTCCCTCTCTCCCTCTCTCTCCCTCTCTCCCTCCCTCTCTCCCTCTCTCTCCCTCTCTCCCTCTCTCCCTCTCTCCATCTCTCTCTCATATCAGCTATAATGCAGTAGGGAGTGTATGGGGCACAAAGATAAGACCACACTTTAGTCCACGGATCAAAGTGTGTGTGTGCACACGCTAGAATTTATGAATGAATGTGTATCCCACATTGAAAGACAAACCTATTCAATAACATATTTCACTTAATTCATGGATGATCTAACAATGACTCATACGCTTGATATCACAGCACAATGAACATTATTTCTCTGGTTTCCACAAATTATTTTTATTCACTGAGGATAATATGCCTAATTCTACGTGTTTTTGAATGTGTTCACTCTTGTCAAACATGCCTCAGAAAAGCTTCTCTTAATACTCTGATACTTAACTCCTATAATTTAGTGATTAGCCTGGTCCCAGATCTGTTTGTGCTGTCTAGGTCCTACGGTCATCGTCATGTTTGGTACAAATAAATCTGTGACCAGGTTATATTATCTCTACTTTTGCTTTAGACTTGACCCCTGACCCCTGCCTGCAGCCCATGTCAGAGGGGGGGTGTTGGGAGTATGTCCTGCTGTGGTACTACCACCACCGCTCCGGGGAGTGCCGGCCGTTTGTCTACGGGGGCTGTGAGGGCAACCACAACCGCTTCAACACCAAACACGAGTGTCAGAGGTGGTGTGGGAAAGAGAGGAGAGGTAGGGAACTACTTGTTGGCGGTAGTCTCCAGGTTAGTGTGTTGACGGGGAGGAACCCCTCATTTGACGGGGGGACATCTGTGGGGAGGTGAACCGACAGCCGGAGGGTTACCGGCTTCAATATCCCATGTGCTATATACCGCTGTTGTGCCCTTGAGTAACGCACTTTACCCCTAATTTCTCCAGAGGCAGGTTGGGATTTTTCAATCTCAATGGACCAATAAAGCAAGTATTGTATTCTATTGGAATAACTACAGAACATTTGGGAAGGAGAGGAGAGGTAGGGAACCACTAGGGATGACTAGGGAATGACAAGAGGAGATTTGGTAATGAGACGTATACGTATTTCCATTTTCAAGGTATGTCCGTTGTGACAACTAGCATGTCCGTTGACAACTAGAAACGGTACATTTCCTAAAAGAAAATGCAGCAGTTGAATGCACCATCAATCAGGGTTGGTATTCAGGAATAGAAGTGGTAAAAGATGGAAGGAACCAATCATACTAGCCAGAGCTGGCACTAGAAAAGAGAGAGGTGGTCTAGACAGCCATTGTGAATCTTGGGATAAACATGGGCAAACACCAGACAGCCGGGTCAAACACATTATTTGAAGTGCACTTGATTTTGCTTGCTGTTTGACAAATGTATTTGACATCAGTCTGGCACACACAAATGCAATCTCAAAGAAGCATGGGCAGTAAGCTATTGTTGCATTACATAACATATCCATTGTTTCTTCACAGGTCTTGAGCCTAGAAGGTGAGAGAGAGCCCGCCAATCAAGACAATTCTTTTTTGTAAATGCCACAGTGTAAAATGTTAGAATTTTTGTGCAGATCTGTTTTTTTATATTTAAAGTAAACTAATGATTACCCACACTTGAGAGAAATGCCCATATAGACCAGAACTGCATGGGTTTCAAATATTTGCAAAATCATTTGAAATGCTTTATCTGTGCCTGTTTGAGCTTGCCTGGATTAATAACCCAATAGAAAAGTCCCAAAACTGCAAAACCTTGCCCATCTGGCAGTCTCAAGCAAATGCTCAATGGATTTCTCAAGTATTTGAACCCAGGTCTGATATAGGCATTATAACTTCTATGGACGATGAGAATTATAATAATTACACATTCATAACATTCACTCACCATGTGAATGTTATGAATGTGTTCTTTCATGTTGTATGTTTTAATCAAAAGGCAGCCTGCCGTTCTGTAGTACTACTTCATTTGTTCTAGCTGTTTAAATTCTGAGTTTTTAACACTTAAACCCTGATACTACTGAAAGATTTGTATTGTATTGGTACATGATTCTACACCAATGGCACTGTTTATGTGAATTGATAATGAGTATTTACTATTTTAATGTGTGTCATTAAATCACAACAATGAGTCTATGAAGTTCCTTTACCACTGTGTGTGTCAGTGGCGGTTGTTGCCATTTAAGATGAGGGAGGACTATTATAATTTTTTTGAGCATGGCCTTATTTCTATTACAGCATATTCAATGACTGTCATTCATATTCCATTCACCCAGTTCAATGTTACATCGATAGGTTTAGGCAGGGGCGCAACTTTCAATGGGGACGGGGGGGGACATGTCCCCCCGCCCCACATTCTGAAATTTCATTTTTGTCCCCCCCCAGTTTTATCATTGGAATGTGATACAAAACGAGGCAACCGCCTTGCACACGCTTGCCTGAATCTACGGTGTAATTATTAGTCCAACAGTTGCAAATGAGAGTTTCTATTGGACAAATCAAATTCTGGTATGTTTATCCCCGTTTCATTCCGTTTACTTCTGTTTAAGAAACATTTTTTCAACAGAATCGGCGGAATGAATACACCCCTGATCACACGCAAACAGTTCACTTAAATAGCCACATACAAACAGCTCGTTGTATTCCTTCTCGCGTCTACGCATTCTCCTCTCACCTCTTCCCTTCGTTTGTGGACTTCAATGAACAACACATCAGCTGTATGTGACCAGGCGAAAAAACCTTTCCAAGCCAAACCTTCATATCATGACCGCTAACCGCTACACACAGCCTACATCGTTGTCACCATATTTGCTAAAGTAACGTCATAGTCAACATAGCTAATAGAACTAACGTGTTAGTAAACCCTCTACAATCATGCAGTACAGTGTACAGTCAGTAAGCAGTTTAGCAGTTACACCGGCGGGCCCCGGTGGCAATAAATTAGTAAAACCAAAAGCTTACCTTGACTTGGAAGAGTTCCAGGGTTGGATAGTCATAGCTAGCTAGCTAACATAGTATTCCTCTGTTTGAACCAGGTGTTTGAGTAGGATAAACTATCTAACTGCATTTGCTAGCTAAGTAAGTGAAAGTGCATTTTTTTTATGAAATATAGCTAGCTCTCTCTCTCTCTATCCTCCTTCATTTTTGAATAAATTAATTTGTTCAAAACGGTTCAAATATAGTCTTTCTCTCTCTTTGAGTCAACTACTCACCACATTTTATGCACTGCAGTGCTAGCTAGCTGTAGTTTATGCTTTCAGTACTAGATAAATTCTCTGATCCTTTGATTGGGTGGACAACATGTCAGTTTATGCTGCAAGAGCTCTGATAGTTTGGAGGATGTCCTCTGGAAGTTGTCATAACTACTGTGTAAGTCTATGGAAGGGGGTGAGAACCATGAGCCTCCTAGGTTTTGTATTGAAGTCAATGTACCCAGAGGTGGACGGACGCTAGCTGTCCTCCAGCTACATCATGGTGCTACCCTACAGAGTGCTGTTGAGCCTACTGTAGACCTTCATTGCAAAACAGTGTGTTTTAATCAATTATTTGGTGATGTGAATATATTTGGTATAGTTTTATTTAAAAAGGATAACTTTTTTAATGTTACACTCTTTTTATATTTATGAAATTCGCTGAGGAGGATGGTCCTCCCCTTACTCCTCTGAGGAGCCTCCACTGGTGTTTGTGTACGTGCATACGTGTGTGTACGTGCATAAGTGTGTGTGTGTGTACGTGAATGTGTACATGCGTGGGTGTGTACGTGGGTGCGTATCGTGACCTCTTTTTTTGCACAATTTGGATGGCTACTTTGAAGCTTGGCAAAGTCACGGAACTAAATGCTGCCATGTTGGCTCGCTCTCTCTCAATACTCTCTCCCTGCTTGTTTTGTCCCTCTTACTAAATGAATGTCCTGCACACCAGGGGCCACTGAATTCCCTATTAAGAGCATCTCTCTCTCTCCCACACACATTCACTCGCTCTCTCTCTCCCCTCTCTTCGCTCACTTTTTGTCTTTCTTCTCACAATTAACATCTCCTCCTCTTCCCCCTAACTATCTCCATCTCTCCATCTCTCCCTTCCCCCTAACTCTCTCCATTCCTCCCTTCCCCCTAACTCTCTCCATCTCTCCATCCCTCCCTTCCCCTAACTCTCTCCATCTCTCCCTTCCCCCTAACTATCTCCATCTCTCCATCCCTCCCTTCCCCTAACTCTCTCCATCTCTCCCTTCCCCCTAACTCTCTCCATCTCTCCATCCCTCCCTTCCCACTAACTCTCTCCATCTCTCCATCCCTCCCTTCCCCCTAACTCTCTCCATCTCTCCCTTCCCCTAACTCACTCCATCTCTCCCTTCCCCTAACTCACTCCATCTCTCCCTTCCCCCTAACTCTCTCCATTCCTCCCTTCCCCCTAACTCTCTCCATCTCTCCATCCCTCCCTTCCCCTAACTCTCTCCATCTCTCCCTTCCCCCTAACTATCTCCATCTCTCCATCCCTCCCTTCCCCTAACTCTCTCCATCTCTCCCTTCCCACTAACTTTCGCCATCTCTCCATCCCTCCCTTCCCCCTAACTCTCTCCATCTCTCCCTTCCCCCTAACTCTCTCCATCTCTCCCTTCCCCCTAACTCTCTCTAATTCTCAATCTCTCCCTTCCCCTAACTCTCTCCATCTCCATCTCTCCCTTCCAACCTAACTCTCTCCATCTATCCATCTCTCCCTTCCCCCTAACTCTCCCCATCTCTCCATCCCTCCCTTCTCCCTAACTCTCTCCATCTCTCCCTTCCCCCTAACTCTCCCCATCTCTCCATCCCTCCCTATCCCCTAACTCTCTCCATCCCTCCCTTCTCCCTAACTCTCTCCATCTCTCCCTTCTCCCTAACTCTCTCCATCTCTCCCTTCCCCTAACTCTCTCCATCTCTCCCTTCCCCCTAACTCTCTCCATCTCTCCATCCCCCCTATCCCCTAACTCTCTCCATCCCTCCCTTCCCCCTAACTCTCTCCATCCCTCCCTTCCCCTAACTCTCTCCATCACTCCCTTCCCCCTAACTCTCTCCATCTCTCCATCCCTCCCTTCCCCTAAATCTCTCCATCTCTCCCTTCCCCCTAACTCTCTCCATCTCTCCCTTCCCCCTAACTCTCTCCATCTCTCCATCTCTCCCTTCCCCCTAACTCTCTCCAATTCTCCATCTCTCCCTTCCCCTAACTCTCTCCATCTCTCCATTTCTCCCTTCCAACCTAACTCTCTCCATCTATCCATCTCTCCCTTCCCCCTAACTCTCTCCATCTCTCCATCCCCCCTATCCCCTAACTCTCTCCATCTCTCCCTTCCCCCTAACTCTCTCCATCCCTCCCTTCCCCCTAACTCTCTCCATCTCTCCCTTCCCCCTAACTCTCTCCATCTATCCATCTCTCCCTTCCCCTTAACTCTCTCCATCTCTCCATCCCTCCCTATCCCCTAACTCTCTCCATCCCTCCCTTCCCCTAACTCTCTCCATCCCTCCCTTCCCCTAACTCTCTCCATCCCTCCCTTCCCCTAACTCTCTCCATCCCTCACTTCCCCCTAACTCTCTCATCCCTCCCTTCCCCTAACTCTCTCCATCCCTCCCTTCCCCTAACTCTCTCCATCCCTCCCTTCCCCTAACTCTCTCCATCCCTCACTTCCCCCTAACTCTCTCATCCCTCCCTTCCCCTAACTCTCTCCATCTCTCCCTTCCCCCAACTCTCTCCATCTCTCCATCCCTCCCTATCCCCTAACTCTCTCCATCCCTCCCTTCCCCTAACTCTCTCCATCCCTCACTTCCCCCTAACTCTCTCATCCCTCCCTTCCCTTAACTCTCTCCATCTCTCCATCCCTCCCTATCCCCTAACTCTCTCCATCTCTCCCTTCCCCCAACTCTCTCAATCTCTCCATCCCTCCCTATCCCCTAACTCTCTCCATCCCTCCCTTCCCCTAACTCTCTCCATCTCTCCATCCCTCCCTTCCCCTAACTCTCTCCATCCCTCCCTTCCCCTAACTCTCTCCATCTCTCCCTTCCCCTAACTCTCACCATCTCTCCATCTCTCCCTTCCCCCCAACTCTCTCCAATTCTCCATCTCTCCCTTCCCCTAACTCTCTCCATCTCTCCATCTCTCCATCTCTCCCTTCCAACCTAACTCTCTCCATCTATCCATCTCTCCCTTCCCCCTAACTCTCTCCATCTCTCCATCCCTCCCTATCCCCTAACTCTCTCCATCCCTCCCTTCCCCCTAACTCTCTCCATCCCTCCCTTCCCCTAACTCTCTCCATCTCTCCCTTCCCCCTAACTCTCTCCATCTCTCCATCCCTCCCTATCCCCTAACTCTCTCCATCCCTCCCTTCCCCCTAACTCTCTCCATCCCTCCCTTCCCCTAACTCTCTCCATCTCTCCCTTCCCCCAACTCTCTCCATCTCTCCATCCCTCCCTATCCCCTAACTCTCTCCATCCCTCCCTTCCCCCTAACTCTCTCCATCCCTCCCTTCCCCTAACTCTCTCCATCTCTCCCTTCCCCTAACTCTCTCCATCCCTCCCTTCCCCCTAACTCTCTCCATCCCTCCCTTCCCCTAACTCTCTCCATCTCTCCCTTCCCCCTAACTCTCTCCATCTCTCATCCCTCCCTTCCCCTAACTCTCTCCATCCCTCCCTATCCCCTAACTCTCTCCATCCCTCCATTCCCCTAACTCTCTCCATCTCTGCCTTCCTCCTAACTCTCTCCATCCCTCCATTCCCCTAACTCTCTCCATCTCTGCCTTCCTCCTAACTCTCTCCATCCTTCCCTTCCCCATAACTCTCTCTATCTATCCCTTCCCCCTAGCTCACATTACACAACCCTATCACCTACCTTACGTAAAGCAACAGTATCCCACCAGGCTTAAGGCTAAAACACCCGGAGGTGGCTGACTACCCACCTGCCTGCCTGCCTTCCCACCTCTCTCCACTACATATGTCCCCACAACACGGGGCGACGTCAGGCAGGCTGAGGGCCAGATGAGAGCCCAGCGAGGGACCAGAGGGCTGTGTTTGTCAGAGGAGAGGACACACCGCCTACGCTCAGTAGCAGGTGAATCCTGGTTGAAATAGGTTGGTAGGATGGATGGATGGGTGGAAGGGGGTTGGTAAAGGAACAGAATTGACTTATTCCTTTTACAATATGATTAAGTTCTCAGATGACAAATTCAACATGTCGCTCACAACAAAGGGGACTAACAAAGAAAAATCACTTTGACAACCCAAACAAAACATAAAGGGGTTCAAAAGGGGTTCTGAAAGGCACCCATGTGGGTGCCCACTGAAAGTTGGGTTCTAAAAGACACCCACCATCGATGCCCACTAGGTTTGCCTCCGAAAAGACAAACTAAAAGAAAAACCTACAACAACTTAGGATACGGAATAAAAAGAATATGGAGCAAAACAAACAGGGGAAACACCAAAGCTTCTTTCAAACTTAAATAGGTTGAGCTCAAAATCGCGCCTCAGCTGACGTGAAGTGTAGCTCTCCCAACATCTCTCAAGCTCAACTGGAGCACTGGGCCAGTCACTCTTAAACATCACCTGGGTTAGCACAGGTGAAACACCTAACGACTAACGAGATGGACAAGCCAGCACAGGTGTAACACATACTTAATAACAAGGTAACACCAATCGGTGCGCCCTATGTGCTAACGTGCTAACGTGCTACCTCTAAATATAAATGGAAAAACCAAAACCCGTAACAACATATATATACAGTTGAAGTCGGAAGTTTACATACACCTTAGCCAAAAACATTTAAACTCAGTTTTTCACAATTCCTGACATTTAATCTTAGTAGAAATTACCTGTCTTAGGTCAGTTAGGATCACCACTTTATTTTAAGAATGTGAAATGTCAGAATAATAGTAGAGAGAATGATTTATTTCAGCTTTTATTTCTTTCATCACATTCCCAGTGGATCAGAAGTTTACATACACTCAATTAGTATTTGGTAGCATTGCCTTTAAATTGTTTAACTTAACGTGAATTTTGGCCCATTCCTCCTGACAGAGCTGGTGTAACTGAGTCAGGTTTGTAGGCCTCCTTGCTCGCACACACTTTTTCAGTTCTGCCCACAAATGTTCTATAGGATTGAGGTCAGGGCTTTGTGATGGCCACTCCAATACCTTGACTTTGTTGTCTTTAAGCCATTTTGCCACAACTTTGGAAGTATGCTTGGGGTCATTGTCCATTTGGAAGACCAATTTGTGACCAAGCTTTAACTTCCTGACTGATGTCTTGAGATGTTGCTTCAATATATCCACATCATTTTCCTTCCTCATGATGCCATCTATTTTGTGAAGTGCACCTGTCCCTCCTGCAGCAAAGCACCCCCACAGCATGATGCTGCCACCCCCGTGCTTCACGGTTGGGATGGTGTACATCGGCTTGCAAGCATACCCCCTTTTTCCTCCAAACATAACGATGGCCATTATGGCCAAACAGTTCTATATTTTTTTTCATCAGACCAGAGGACATTTTCCAATAAGTATGATCTTTGTCCCCATGTGCAGTTGCAAACCGTAGTCTGGCTTTTTTACGGCAGTTTTGGAGCAGTGGCTTCTTCCTTGCTGAGCGGCCTTTCAGGTTATGTCGACATAGGACTCGTTTTACTGTGGATATAGATACTTTTGTACCTGTTTCCTCCAGCATCTTCACAAGGTCCTTTGCTGTTGTTCTGGGATTAATTTGCACTTTTCGCACCAAAGTACATTCATCTTTAGGAGACAGAACGTGTCTCCTTCCTGAGCGGTATGACAGCTGCGTGGTCCCATGGTGTTTATACTTGCGTACTATTGTTTGTACAGATGAACGTGGTACCTTCAGACATTTGGAAATTGCTCCCAAGGATGAACCAGACTTGTGGAGGTCTTGGCTGATTTCCTTTGATTTTCCCATGATGTCAAGCAAAGAGGCACTGAGTTTGAAGGTAGGCCTTGAAATACATCCACTGGTACACCTCCTATTGACTCAAATGATGTTAATTATACTATCAGAAGCTTCTAAAGCCATGACATCATTTTCTGGAATTTTCCAAGCTGTTTAAAGGCACAGTCAATTTAGTGTATGTAAACTTCTGACCCACTGGAATTGTGATACAGTGAATTATAAGTGAAATAATCTGTCTGTAAACAATTGTTGGAAAAATTACTTGTGTCATGCACAAAGTAGATGTCCTAACCGACTTGCCAAAACTATAGTTTGTTAACAAGAAATTTGTGGAGTGGTTGAAAAACGAGTTTTAATGACTCCAACCTAAGTGTATGTAAACTTCCGACTTCAACTGATATATATATATATATATATATATATATATATATATATATATATATATTGTAAAAGGAATAAGTCAAATCTGTTCCTTTACACAGTGCATTCAGAAAGTATTCATACCCCTTGACTTATTCCACATTTTGTTGTTTTACAGCCTGAATTCAAAATTGATTAAACACATTTTTTATCTCATCCATCTACATACGATACCCCATAATGACAAAGTGAAAACATGTTCTTAGACATTTTTGCAAATGTATTGAAAATTATATACTAAAATATCTAATTTACGTAAGTATTCACACCCCTGAGTCAATACTTTGTAGAACCACCTAAGAGCTTTCCACACCTGGATTGTGCAATATTTGCCCATTATTCTTTTATAAATTCTTCAAGCTCTGTCAAATTGGTTGTTGATCATTGCTAGACAACCATCTTCAAGTCTTGCCATAGATTTTTAAGTAGATTAAAGTCAAAACTGTAACTCTGCCACTCAGCAACATTCACTGTCTTCTTGGTAAACAACTCCAGTGTACATTTGACCTTGTGTTTTAGGTTATTGTCCTGCTGAAAGGTGAATTTATCTCCCAGTGTATGGTGGAAAGCAGACTGAACCAGGTTTTCCTCTAGGATTTTGCCTGTGCTTAGCTCCATTCCATTTCTTTTTTAACCTGAACAACTCCCCATTCCTTAATTATCACAAGCATACCCACCACTATGCTTGAAAATATGGAGAGTGGTACTCAGTAATGTGTTGTATTGGAATTGCCCCAAACATATCACTTTGTATTCAGGACAAAAAGTGAATTGCTTTGCCACATGTTTACCAGTATTACTTTAGTTAACCTTGCAAACAGGATGTATCTTTTGGAATATTTTATTCTGTACAGACTTCCTTCTTTTCACTCTGTCATTTAGGTTAGTATTGTGGAGTAACTACAATGTTGTTGAACCATCCTCAGTTTTCTCCTATCACAGCCATTAAACCCTAACTGTTTTAAAGTCACCATTGGCCTCATGGTGAAATCCCTGAGCGGTTTCCTTCCTCTCTGGCATGCTGAGTTAGGAAGGACGCCTGTATTTTTGTAGTGACTGGGTGTATTGACACACCATCCAAAGTTTAATTAATAACTTCACCATGTATGTAAATGTAATATGTAAAATGTAATATGTAAAATGTAATATGTAAAATGTAACGTATATGTAACAAAAAAGTTGTAAAAACAACAAAAAATGTATTTGTGTCATCCGAAGATGGGGGGTGACGGATGTGTTAATGAAAAAATAAATAAATAAATGAAATTACATGAAAATGTCACCATGCTCAAAGGGATATTCAATGTCTGTTTTTGTTTTGTTTTTTTACTCATCTACCAATTGGTGCCCTTCTTTGCGAGGCATTGGAAAACCTCCCTGGTCTGTGTGGTTGAATCTGTGTTTATAAGTCCATACAAGTTATTATGTGACTGGTTAAGCAAATTTTTACTCCTGAACTTATTTAGGCTTGAATACTTAATTTTAATTCATTTGTTAAAAATTTCGACAAACATAATTTCACTTTGATTTATGGGGTATTGTGTGTAGGCCAGTGACAAAAAAATCTAAATTTAATCCATTTTAAATTCAGGCTGTAACACAACAAAATGTGGAAAAAGTAAAGGGGTGTAAATACTTTCTGAAGGCACTGTATATGCCACTGAGCAGACACTTTTATCCAAAGCGGCTTACAATTAAGTGTGTGAACATTTGTAGTATGTGTTTGTGATCCATGTGGGAATTGAATCCACAACCATGGCATTGCTTTAGCACCATGTTCTTACCAACTGAGTCCCACAAAACCTAGTGAATTAACAACAGCAGAGGTCAACCCTTCTATAAAGCATGCTTGAGGACATGTTCAACTATGTGATCTTTCCTGAATTAAGCATTTGGATAGTATCACCTCTAAACCAGACATAAACCTAGGATTTATCCAACATAATGGGCACCATATGGGCACACAGTGTGGACAAGCCTGCCTGCTGAGATGAACGCTGTCCTTGCCTATACATTCACCCAAGTCACGACTGTAGAACCCCCTTATCTAACGTCAAGCCAACCTGTTTCATCTAACATGCCACTTAACCTCTAAAGGTCTAAGCCTTGGGGAGGGGGGGGATATAAGATATATAAGAAATGGCAGGATTATTTTTATTTTTGACACAAAAAAAAACGGAGACCACCATCGTGTTTGTGAGAGTCTCCCCTTTCCACAGTGTGGTCATAATAGTTTGTAGCCCAAACAGTGAGAAGTCAGATTTTCGGGATGTCTCCAAGTCTGCCACTTTCCACCGCAGATGCCGAAGACTGACATAAGCAGATGCAATGGATTGTGATGCAGCCCATGCAAAAAAACAGATATCTCTAGCTTAAACTGATGGATTTTTATGGGGATCTTTTTATTAAATGCACAGGTGCGTCAATGTACTCTTAAGGATAGGAGATACTGTAGCTCATTGATTAATGAGAATGTGTGTGTCTGGTGTCTACCTCAAATGGTACCCAGTGAGGAGGATGGACTGGAGTGCAATTAATTTTTCCAAGGATTTCAAATGGCAATTAAGGAGAAGGAGGAGGACAGTGTTATGTCCACAGAGAGAGAGGAAGTGTCATGGTCACTGATGGCTCTCAACTGTGTGTGTGTGTGTGTGTGTGTGTGTGTGTGTGTGTGTGTGTGTGTGTGTGTGTGTGTGTGTGTGTGTGTGTGTGTGTGTGTGTGTGTGTGTGTGTGTGTGTGTGTGTGTCATCCTCATCTATGCCAGGTAAGCTCAAGGAACTTTAATTGAAAAGCTCAGGAAGTGTACCTTTTGTGTACCTAATGGAATATTCCAAGACATGCCTACTCTGATATGTTTGGCCATAGCAGTATAGAGATGCAATGCCCCCACCCTAGCTTAAAAACAAGATAAACTCCTAAAAAGTTATTTTGAATACAAGTATTTATTTGTGTTGCATGGCATATATTTTTTAATCAAGAGAATCAAGGCCCAGGGGTGGGTAAACATCTGAAAAGTATTGTTCCGAAGGTTGCGCACTGCAGCATGGAAAGCATGGCGCGCGCGGAGCTGTCCATGGTGCTGAATGCTGTAGCGTCAACAAGTAGTGCCCTTTTCATTCTCTAGGTTTCTCATTAGCCCTATATTGGAACTATTGGAAAAACATGATATTGGCTGACACATACTGGTTAAAACTTTTGAAACTACAAATAGCTTAAGTGTAGACTAAATCGGAGGTGTTACAAAAGTGTCAGAAGGGTGACGAAATGTATCCTTGCACGGGGGTGTCAACTGATCAGAGTCAGTGTGTGATCTTTGAGAGAGAAGAGACCAAAAATGTCAACCCTATGACGTTAGTGTTGGCGCACGAATGAATTCCGAACGAATGGACGCGCGAGCCAAACTCGTGATCAGAAGGCGCTGAAAGAACAAGGCGAACGAGGTTGGGAGATCAGGGAAGACCGAATTAAAACGCCGGGATTACATATATTTTGTAGCCTATTAAATTGTTATCTAGGGTTGTTTTCTTTGTTTATTTCTACTAGTCACAAGTTAATTTCTGTCGGAAATTGTCTTCTAGAATTACAGTGTACGGAACTTGGTAAGTTCTTTTTTGATCTGGCACATTTCCATTTGCTCAAATCATGAATGTAGGTACATATTTCAATGTCATTAACTTAAAGTATTGATCGGATCAGACCTTTTTAAACCATGAAGTGTGGCTTTATATCATTTTCAATAGGGAGGACAATAACGCATAAAACTGAGCTACTCTTTGGAATATTTTCTTTAGGCATGGTGAACATGGAGAGGGATATATTTGTCAGATAATTGGGGACTTTAAAAGTTTAGTGACCAATAAACTGACCGTTTTCTCTCTCTCTCTCTCCGGCCGCCTAGGATATCATGATGCCGTTCCTAAGAACCCTACTTGTGCTGGCTGTTCTGTGCGCGCCATCCTCCAGCCTCTGTCTCAGACTGTACCAGAGCGACTCCAACCTCCTATGTGACGACGACATACTAGCTGAGGTACAGAGGAACAACGTTCCCAGTGACGAGTTCCCAGTGTCGGATAGCTGGGGCTCCCTCTTCAAATCCGGAGACACTCTCTCCTCCGCAGAGTCGCGCGAGAAAAGGACGTCGACTTACCCTGCCAACTACAGGTTTCTCAGTCAGACGCAGCTAAGGAGTAAGATGTTCCAGAACAGCGTAAAGAATGACCGGCTGAGCAAGTTTACCCTCTCTCTAGATGTGCCCACCAACATCATGAACATTCTCTTTGACATCCAAAAGTCGAAGAACCTGCGCGCAAAAGCGGCCGACAACGCGCGTCTGATGGCGCAGATTGGACGAAGAAAGCGACAGTAGCCCATCTCTCCAACGGTTGAAGCCGCTACCCTGATTTACCATTACATATTAGATTTTCACTCTGACAAATTAAGTTTGCTGGAAGTTGTATTTTTCCTCAAATCGACCTTTCAGATGCAGTATTTGTTAGATGTTTTTTTCTGTGTGTATTTTATGCACATAAATGGTTGCCTTCACTGTGAGTATGATCTAGCAAACTTAAATCAGAAACATAGGGATTATTGAGATTGACTTTTCTGAAGTACAATTGGAGTATTTACGGCATAGGCCTATTATATTTTAGAATCACTTAAATGTAATGAAAATCAAAAGACAATCGAGATTATTTTGAACTAGGCTACACACTGAATGATTTTCACGTCTGTTCAGAATATAAATGTAAATTAATTAAAATGAAAGTTTTTTCAAGATAAGGTTAGGCCCTATAGGCTATACTTCTAAAGTCTTCTACTGGAGTGTTAAAGGTCGAATCAGGAAATGTGGTCTAATGAAAGGTGTCTTAGAAATTAGATAAGGCAAATGAAAATGGGAAATATGTAAATATAGGATATGCATAAAAGCAGTGGGTAAACTGTAATTATCCTGTCAATGGAAATGGGTTGCATTTCTTCGCAATTGTGCCCGCGTTTTATAGGAAAAGCAAGGCATGCATATGCTTGAAATACAGGACAGTACGGTACAATACAAATTATGTGAACAAATTGCATTCATTGAAATACGCACGCATGTTGCGGCGTTTTTAGTGTAAAGAGAAGCGAGTTAGCCTATATAACTTTGTGAATAGACGCTAGAATATGAAATGTTTATGAGTTATTTCAAGGTAAATGCATGGTAGCCTCAATGTTTGATCATCAAATGTCTGTTATTTTTATACGCAAAGGGATTATTTTTCCTCAAATAAAAGCAGATGAATTAAACTTTGTCTTCAATAACGGCCATTTTCACATTTAGAAGGTGTTGGAATTGAGGTGTTAGGCATAACCAAGTCAGTCAGTCAGCCAATGGAAAACAACAGCTTTGTCTATATGAACTATATATATATTATAGACCCTATATGTGCTATAGCTTTCAGGTGCGTTAAACACACACACACACACACACACACAGTTGGGAGTCATCAGTGACCGTTACATTTCTTTGTCTCTGTATATTTTATTATATATGACATTATCTTATTTTAAAAATCGCATTTATTATGACAACAACAAGTAAGCCTGTGTGCAAACTTTAAGGTGTGAACCAGTTGCATGTTAACGTTTTTTGTCATGAACCTTGTTCTGGAGGCAGCTCTGCAGAGTGGTCACTAGCTGGCACAGCCACTAAGTCGTAAGATCTGATTTTAAACCTAACCCTAACCCTAACCTTAACCACACTGCTAACCCTAATGCCTAACACGAACTTTAAATTAAGACCAAAAAGCATATTTTTGTTTTCATTAATTCGTACAATATAGTACATTTTGACTTTGCAGCTGGCCTATCTAAGGGGAAATCGCTCAGTTCTGCCTCCAGGAGAAGACTCATGACAATAAACGTCTAGACGTCTAAACGTCAGACTAAAAACAGAGAGGAAGAGGAAGAGAAGAGGCCCAACTCGGCGGAAAATCTGTCTCCCTCCAGCAGGTGGCGTTATTTTGTTGTTTCGCCACCAAGCAAGGGTTTTTTGTATGGAGGTCATGGAGAGTGTCGAATTTGGTCAACAAAAAAATGTATGGCTTATTTGCTACCTGAGGTTTATTTGATCAAATAGAAGCTTTGTAATGTTTAAGTTGTTACGAGTGTACTGATATAAGTAGGACACATGACATCCCGGTAAGTCTGAGAAAAAACGATTCATATCAGAGTTGTCTCGAGATGGCTATGCATATTCATGACATGAGGCTAGTAGCATAGCATCTCTTTCCATTGAATACAGGAGGTTGAAGTCAACAACCCTCGTTGAATATTCAAAAAAGGAGTACAATAATGAGATTTATGTATCCACCAATCCAAAGAAAGGATAGGCGGGAGCTAGACAGCCTGCTGTGCCTCTTTGTGGACAATGACTCCCATTGTTAGGGCGGAGAGACACGTATCTTGTCAGTATATCCATAATCTTTGCTACATTTACATTTACATTTACGTCATTTAGCAGACGCTCTTATCCAGAGCGACTTACAAATTGGTGCATTCACCTTATAGCCAGTGGGATAACCACTTTACAAAGTTTTTTTTTTTTTTTTTGGGGGGTTGGGGTAAGGGGGGTAGAAGGATTACTTTATCCTATCCCAGGTATTCCTTAAAGAGGTGGGGTTTCAAATGTCGCCGGAAGGTGGTGAGTGACTCCGCTGTCCTGGCGTCGTGAGGGGAGCTTGTTCCACCATTGGGGTGCCAGAGCAGCGAACAGTTTTGACTGGGCTGAGCGGGAACTATGCTTCCGCAGAGGTAGGGAGCCAGCAGGCCAGAGGTAGATGAACGCAATGCCCTCGTTTGGGTGTAGGGACTGATCAGAGCCTGAAGGTACGGAGGTGCCGTTCCCCTCACAGCTCCGTAGGCAAGCACCATGGTCTTGTAGCAGATGCGAGCTTCAACTGGAAGCCAGTGGAGTGTGCGGAGGAGCGGGGTGACGTGAGAGAACTTGGGAAGGTTGAACACCAGACGGGCTGCGGCATTCTGGATGAGTTGTAGGGGTTTAATGGCACAGGCAGGGAGCCCAGCCAACAGCGAGTTGCAGTAATCCAGACGGGAGATGACAAGTGCCTGGATTAGGACCTGTGCCGCTTCCTGTGTAAGGCAGAGTCGTACTCTCCGAGTGTTGTAGAGCATGAACCTACAGGATCGGGTCACCGCCTTGATGTTAGCGGAGAACGACAGGGTGTTGTCCAGGGTCACGCCAAGGCTCTTCGCACTCTGGGAGGAGGACACAACGGAGTTGTCAACCGTGATGGCGAGATCATGGAACAGGCAGTCCTTCCCCGGGAGGAAGAGCAGCTCCGTCTTGCCATCGTTCAGCTTGAGGTGGTGATCCGTCATCCATACTGATATGTCTGCCAGACATGCAGAGATGCGATTCGCCACCTGGTTATCAGAAGGGGGAAAGGAGAAGATTAGTTGTGTGTCGTCAGCGTAGCAATGATAGGAGAGGCCATGTGAGGATATGACAGAGCCAAGTGACTTGGTGTATAGAGAGAATAGGAGAGGGCCTAGAACTGAGCCCTGGGGGACACCAGTGGTGAGAGCACGTGGTGCGGAGACAGCTTCTCGCCACGCCACTTGGTAGGAGCGACCGGTCAGGTAGGACGCAATCCAAGAGTGAGCCGCGCCGGAGATGCCCAGCTCGGAGAGGGTGGAGAGGAGGATCTGATGGTTCACAGTATCAAAGGCAGCAGACAGGTCTAGAAGGACAAGAGCAGAGGAGAGAGAGTTAGCTTTAGCAGTGCGGGAGAGCCTCCGTGACACAGAGAAGAGCAGTCTCAGTTGAATGACCAGTCTTGAAACCTGACTGGTTTTGATCAAGAAGGTCATTCTGAGAGAGATAGCAAGAGAGTTGGCTAAAGACGGCACGCTCAATAGTTTTGGAGAGAAAAGAAAGAAGGGATACTGGTCTGTAGTTGTTGACATCAGAGGGATCGAGTGTTGGTTTTTTGAGAAGGGGTGCAACTCTCGCTCTCTTGAAGACGGAAGGGACATAGCCAGCGGTCAAGGATGAGTTGATCAGCGAGGTGAGGTAAGGGAGAAGGTCACCGGAGATGGTCTGGAGAAGAGAGGAGGGGATAGGGTCAAGCGGGCAGGTTGTTGGGCGGCCTGCCGTCACAAGTCGCAAGATTTTATCTGGAGAGAGAGGGGAGAAAGAAGTCAAAGCATAGGGTAGGGCAGTGTGAGCAGGACCAGCAGTGTCATTCAGCAGGGAGGAGAATGTGGCAAAGAGCTTCCTAGGGTTAGAGGCAGATGCTTGGAATTTAGAGTGGTAGAAAGTGGCCTTAGCAGCAGAAACAGATGAAGAAAATGTAGAGAGGAGGGAGTGAAAAGATGCCAGGTCCGCAGGGAGTCTAGTTTTCTTCCATTTCCGCTCAGCTGCCCGGAGCTCTGTTCTGTGAGCTCGCAATGAGTCATCAAGCCACGGAGCTGGAGGGGAGGACCGAGCCAGCCGGGAGGATAGGGGGCATAGAGAGTCAAAGGATGCAGAAAGGGAGGAGAGGAGGGTTGAGGAGGCAGAATCAGGAGATTGGAGGGAGAAGGATTGAGCAGAGGGAAGAGATGATAGGATGGAAGAGGAGAGAGTAGCGGGAGAGAGAGAGCGAAGGTTGCGACGGCGCATTACCATCTGTGTAGGGGCAGAGTGAGTAGTGTTGGAGGAGAGCGAGAGAGAAAAGGATACAAAGTAGTGGTCGGAGACATGGAGGGGAGTAGAACAACAGCATCTAGTAAAGATGAGGTCAAGCGTATTGCCTGCCTTGTGAGTAGGGGGGAACGGTGAGAGGGTGAGGTCAAAAGAGGAGAGGAGTGGAAATAAGGAGGCAGAGAGAAATGAGTCAAATGTAGACGTAGGGAGGTTGAAATCCCCCAGAACTGTGAGGGGTGAGCCATCCTCAGGAAAGGAACTTATCAAGGCGTCAAGCTCATTGATGAACTCTCCAAGGGAACCTGGAGGGCGATAGATGACAAGGATATTAAGCTTAAATGGGCTAGTGACTGTGACAGCATGGAATTCAAATGAGGAGATAGACAGATGGGTCAGGGGAAAAATTGTGAATGTCCACTTGGGAGAGATGAGGATTCCTGTGCCACCCCCCGCTGACCAGATGCTCTCGGGGTATGCGAGAACACATGGTCAGACGAGGAGAGAGCAGTAGGAGTAGCAGTGTTTTCAGTGGTAATCCATGTTTCCGTCAGCGCCAAGAAGTCGAGGGACTGGAGGGTAGCATAGGCTGAGATGAACTCTGCCTTGTTGGCAGCAGAACGGCAGTTCCAGAGGCTGCCTGAGACCTGGAACTCCACGTGGGTGGTGCGTGCAGGGACCACCAGGTTAGAGAGGCAGCAGCCACGCGGTGTGAGGCGTTTGTGTAGCCTGTGCGGAGAGGAGAGAACAGGGATAGGCAGAGGCATAGTTGACAGGCTGCAGCAAATGGCTACAATAATGCAGAGGAGATCGGAATGAAATGAACTAAACATCTGGGAAAGGAGAGAGCGGGGCCTCCCTCACCACAACTCCCAAATATAACTCTCCCAACTTCCACCTCAGAAACTATAATTGTTGTAAACTACAGCGGTTCAATGTTTTCTAGGAATAGACTAACTTAGTTTATTCAGCTAGCTAACTAGGTGCAGTATTATTCCGTGAAAATCGTCCAGGCACCTAGTCATAAGACGCCACAGCCAGCTAGCATGCCGGACTCCAACAACACGGTTTAGCGCCAATACTCGGCCACAACAAACCACCAGTGTATCAACACGCAAGCAGATCGTTTGTGTCCGTGTCTAACGTTGTGGGTTAGTCCCGACAGCTTGAGAGAGTCCGTCGTCAACTTTTTCAGCCAATTAGTTAGCTAGAATAGTTAGCAAACTAGCTAGCCATTGCTTTCAGACAAAGAAGAACCCCTCCTTTCACGGCACGAACACACAGAGAGAGCCAAACTAACGTTAACTAGTCACCCATGTCCCGAATTCCTTGAACGACTCGGGCTATCAATATGTAAAAAACAAAACACAAATGTAGGTTATGACTTACCCCTAGCAGCTACTGTTAGCGAGCCAAGTGCAAAGCTAGCCACTGAATTGACTCAGCCAGTTCGCGTCTGTTCGCTCGGTCGTTCCAGCTATTGTTTACTAGTAGCTATCCAGGTAGCAACAAGCTAGCTAAATATCAAGCACAGTAGCCACTTGCTACCTAACGTTAACGGTTCAGACAATGAGGTTAGAAAACAGCTGAATGGTAGGCAATTATTGTATGTAATTATTGTAGGCAGCCAGCTGGCGTAATTACAGGCACTCTCAGGCGTGAAACAACTATACCGTTGCTAATGGCTACTCGCCAGCTAGTCCAGGTGGTGGGTTAGCTAGCTAGCTTCGTGCTACACCGGGCACAGCCGAATACAATACTAACCTACAATAATTACATACAACAACCCACGATAACTACCTACACCTACTACTAGTTCTGCTCTTTACTGAGGGAGGAGGAGGATGATGAGGGGGCGATGTGGTAATTTGTGTGTAAGCTCAGGTTTTCTGGGTCTCTATGTTTTTGGTTAGATATGTTTCTCAATTCCTTTCTTAGGTATTTGCATTCTTCATCAAACCATTTGTCATTGTTGTTAATTTTCTTAGGTTGTCTGCTTGAAATTTTTAGATTTGATAGGGAAGCTAAAAGCTCAAATATACTGTTTAGGCGTTCTACTGCCAAGTTTACACCTTCACTATTACAGTCGAACGTTTTGTCCAGGAAGTTGTTTTTTAGGGGGTAGATAAACTTTAATATTGCAGATAGATTGTAACTTCAATCAATGTAATTGTCTGCATCACTTCCAATCCCCCATATTATTATTATTTTTCTCGCATATATATATACACTGCTCAAAAAAATAAAGGGAACACTTAAACAACACAATGTAACTCCAAGTCAATCACACTTCTGTGAAATCAAACTGTCCACTTAGGAAGCAACACTGATTGACAATACATTTCACATGCTGTGCAAATGGAATAGACAACAGGTGGAAATTATAGGCAATTAGCAAGACACCCCCAATAAAGGAGTGGTTCTGCAGGTGGTGACCACAGACCACTTCTCAGTTCCTATGCTTTCTGGCTGATGTTTTGGTCACTTTTGAATGCTGGTGGTGATTTCACTCTAGTGGTAGCATGAGACGGAGTCTACAACCCACACAAGTGGCTCAGGTAGTGCAGCTCATCCAGGATGGCACATCAATGCGAGCTGTGGCAAGAAGGTTTGCGGTGTCTGTCAGCGTAGTGTCCAGAGCATGGAGGCGCTACCAGGAGACAGGCCAGTACATCAGGAGACGTGGAGGAGGCCATAGGAGGGCAACAACCCAGCAGCAGGACCGCTACCTCTGCCTTTGTGCAAGGAGGAGCAGGAGGAGCACTGCCAGAGCCCTGCAAAATGACCTCCAGCAGGCCACAAATGTGCATGTGTCTGCTCAAACGGTCAGAAACAGACTCCATGATGGTGGTATGAGGGCCCGACGTCCACAGGTGGGGGTTGTGCTTACAGCCCAACACCGTGCAGGACGTTTGGCATTTGCCAGAGAACACCAAGATTGGCAAATTCGCCACTGGCGCCCTGTGCTCTTCACAGATGAAAGCAGGTTCACACTGAGCACATGTGACAGACGTGACAGAGTCTGGAGACGCCGTGGAGAACGTTCTGCTGCCTGCAACATCCTCCAGCATGACCGGTTTGGCGGTGGGTCAGTCATGGCGTGGGGTGGCATTTCTTTGGGGGGCCGCACAGCCCTCCATGTGCTCGCCAGAGGTAGCCTGACTGCCATTAGGTACCGAGATGAGATCCCGTTGTGAGACCATATTTTGGTGCGGTTGGCCCTGGGTTCCTCCTAATGCAAGACAATGCTAGACCTCATGTGGCTGGAGTGTGTCAGCAGTTCCTGCAAGAGGAAGGCATTGATGCTATGGACTGGCCCGCCCGTTCCCCAGACCTGAATCCAATTGAGCACATCTGGGACATCATGTCTCGCTCCATCCACCAACGCCACGTTGCACCACAGACTGTCCAGGAGTTGGCGGATGCTTTAGTCCAGGTCTGGGAGGAGATCCCTCAAGAGACCATCCGCCACCTCATCAGGAGCATGCCCAGGCGTTGTAGGGAGGTCATACAGGCACGTGGAGGCCACACACACTACTGAGCCTCATTTTGACTTGTTTTAAGGACATTACATCAAAGTTGGATCAGCCTGTAGTGTGGTTTTCCACTTTAATTTTGAGTGTGACTCCAAATCCAGACCTCCATGGGTTGATAAATTTGATTTCCATTGATAGTTTTTGTGTGATTTTTTTGTCAGCACATTCAACTATGTAAAGAAAAAAGTATTTAATAAGATTATTTCATTCATTCAGATCTAGGATGTGTTATTTTAGTGGTCCCTTTATTTTTTTGAGCAATGTATATATATATACAGTGAGGGAAAAAAGTATTTGATCCCCTGCTGATTTTGTACGTTTGCCCACTGACAAAGACATGATCAGTCTATAATATTAATGGTAGGTTTATTTGAACAGTGAGAGACAGAATAACAACAAAAAAATCCAGAAAAATGCATGTCAAAAATGTTATAAATTGATTTGCATTTTAATGAGGGAAATAAGTATTTGACCCCTCTGCAAAACATTACTTAGTACTTGGTGGCAAAACCCTTGTTGGCAATCACAGAGGTCAGACGTTTCTTGTAGTTGGCCACCAGGTTTTCACACATCTCAGGAGGGATTTTGTTCCACTCCTCTTTGCAGATCTTCTCCAAGTCATTAAGGTTCCGAGGCTGACGTTTGGCAACTCAAACCTTCAGCTCCCTCCACAGATTTTCTATGGGATTAAGGTCTGGAGACTGGCTAGGCCACTCCAGGACCTTAATGTGCTTCTTCTTGAGCCACTCCTTTGTTGCCTTGGCTGTGTGTTTTGGGTCATTGTCATGCTGGAATACCCATCCACGACCCATTTTCAATGCCCTGGCTGAGGGAAGGAGGTTCTCACCCAAGATTTGACGGTACATGGCCCCGTCCATCGTCCCTTTGATGCGGTGAAGTTGTCCTGTCCCCTTAGCAGAAAAACACCCCCAAAGCTTAATGTTTCCACCTTCATGTTTGATGGTGGGGATGGTGTTCTTGAGGTTATAGGCAGCATTCCTCCTCCTCCAAACACGGCGAGTTGAGTTGATGCCAAAGAGCTCAATTTTGGGCTCATCTGACCACAACACTTTCACCCAGTTCTCCTCTGAATCATTCAGATGTTCATTGGCAAACTTCATACGGCCCTGTATATGTGCTTTCTTGAGCAGGGGGACCTTGCAGGCGCTGCAGGATTTCAGTCCTTCACGGCGTACTGTGTTACCAATAGTTTTCTTGGTGACTATGGTCCCAGCTGCTTTGAGATCATTGACAAGATCCTCCCGTGTAGTTCTGGCCTGTAGTTCACCGTTCTCATGATCATTGCAACTCCACGAGGTGAGATCTTGCATGGAGCCCCAGGCCGAGGGAGATTGACAGTTCTTTTGTGTTTCTTCCATTTGCGAATAATCGCACCTACTGTTATCACCTTCTCACCAAGCTGCTTGGCGATGGTCTTGTAGCCCATTCCAGCCTTGTGTAGGTCTACAATCTTGTCCCTCTTTGGTCTTGGCCATGGTGGAGAGTTTGGAATCTGATTGATTGATTGCTTCTGTGGACAGGTGTCTTTTATACAGGTAACAAGCTGAGATTAGGAGCACTCCCTTTAAGAGTGTGCTCCTAATCTCAGCTCGTTACCTGTATAAAAGACACCTGGGAGCCAGAAATCTTTCTGATTGAGAGGGGGTCAAATACTTATTTCCCTCATTAAAATGCAAATCAATTTATAACATTTTTTACATGCGTTTTTCTGTTTTTTGTTGTTGTTATTCTGTCTCTCACTGTTCAAATAAATCTACCATTAAAATTATATAGACTGATCATTTCTTTGTCAGTGGGCAAACGTACAAAATCAGCAGGGGATCAAATACTTTTTTCTTTCTCTGTATATATATATATGTATATATACACATACATACACATACATATATATACGCATATACATACATATATATATACATACATATCCTTTAAAAATATATACAGTGAGGGAAAAAAGTATTTGATCCCCTGCTGATTTTGTACGTTTGCCCACTGACAAAGACATAATCAGTCTACAATTTTAATGGTAGGTTTATTTGAACAGTGAGAGACAGAATAACAACAAAAAAATCTAGAAAAACGCATGTCAAAAATGTTATAAATTGATTTGCACTGTATATCCTCACTACATGTTCGTCGTCAAACCCACTGGCTCCAGGCCATCTATAAATCACTACTAGGCAAATCCCCGCCTTATCTTAGCTCATTGGTCACCATAGCAGCACCCACCCGTAGTCTGCGCTCCAGCAGGTATATCTCACTGGTCATTCCCAAAGCCAACACCTCCTTTGGCCGCCATTCCTTCCAGTTCTCTGCTGCCAATGACTGGAACGAATTGCAAAAATCTCTGAAGCTGGAGACTCTTATCTCCCTCACTAACTTTAAGCATCAGTTGTCAGAGCACCTTACCGATCACTGCACCTGTACACAGCCCATCTGAAATTAGCCCACCCAACTACCTCATCCCTATATTGTTATTTATTTTGCTCTTTTGCACCCCAGTATCTCTATTTGCACATAATCTCTTGCACATCTAGCATTCCAGTGTTAATACTAATTGTAATTATTTTGCACTATAGCCTATTTATTGCCTTACCTCCATAACTTGCTACATTTGCACACACTGTATATATATTTTCTGTTGTATTTTTTTTGACTTTATGTTTTTTTTACCCCATATGTAACTCTGTGTTGTTGTTTTTATCGCACTACTATGCTTTATCTTGGCCAGGTCGCAGTTGTAAATGAGAACTTGTTCTCAACTGGCTTACCTGGTTAAATAAAGGTGAAATAAAAATAAATAAAAATATTTCCCTTTATTACTTTCCAACCCCACCATCCCTTCCCTAATTGGAGTAAACTAGTGAACAACAATGCTTAGGCCTCTACTTCATGCTTATACATACTATATACATTTTATGGACACAGTCAATAAATATATTTCGTTTGTTTTTACTCCTGAACTTCCTCCGATCATTTTCATGATGTCCATTTGGTATGCTTCTATATGCCATATCTTTCTAACTGTGCTCTTTCACAAAAGCTCACAATATATAACCTATATACTTATTATGGACACAGCATGTCTTACACTAGTTATCTTTTTGTTATTAGTTGTTGTTATTAGTCCCATCCTTCAGCTCCATTCAACACCTCCCATCTATCTCTTAACACCATCTATAGCATTTCTTAATATTGTGTAGTTCCTTTGGCTTTGATGCCTCATGATTGAGTATTGCTGTGTTCACGTAGACTGTGATTTTGCTGTGGTCTGACAGGGGTGTCAGTGTGCTGACTGTGAATGCTCTGAGAGACTCTGGGTTGAGGTCAGTGATAAAGTAATCCACAGTACTACTGCCAAGGGATGAGCTGTAGGTGTCCCTACCATAGGAGTCTCCTCGAAGTCTACCATTGACTATGTACAGACCTAGCGTGCGACAGAGCTGCATGAGTTGTGACCCGTTTTTGTCGGTTGTTTTGTCATAGTTGTGTCTAAGGGGGCATATTTGGGAGGGAATATTTTCACCTCCAGCTAGGTGTTTGTCCCCCTGTGTGCTGAGAGTGCCAGGTTCTTATCCAGATCTGGCATGTAGGTTACCACAGACTAGTACATGTCCCTGGGCCTGGAAATGGCTGATCTCCCCCTCTAGGATGGAGAAGCTGTCTTCATTAAAGTATGGGGACTCTACTGGGGGGGTTATAGGCAGCACACAATGACACATTTTTCCCTGTTGAGATAATTTCCTTATTAATTTCTAGCCAGATGTAAAATGTTCCTGTTTTTACTCATTTAATAGAGTGGGTTAGGTCTGCTCTATACCAAATTAGCATACCCCTGAGTCTCTTCCCTGTTTCACACCTGGTAGTTTGGTGGATGGGACTACCAACTCTTTGTAACCAAGAGGGCAACCAGTGGATCGCTCTCCACTATACCATGTTTCTTGAAGGATGACAATGAATATTTTTTATAACTAAACACAGATAGACCACAGCCTGTCATTTAAAACAGAAACAAATGAGTCATAGTGGGCAGAACAAGCAAGGAGGTGGGTAGAGGCAAGCACGAGTTAGCGAGACCCTATTGTCACGTTCTAGCAAACATCTGCATATTTCCGTTAGGGAACGCCTCTTCTGTGAAGTGCGCGTGTGCATTAACTCAATTCGCGTTTGCGCTCCTAAACAACGCAATTTTTACAAACTTTTGCAAAGGGTAAAGTCTATAAAACGTTGTCCACTCTGTTCTTTAAAGATTTTTGTTTTGGGAACAGAAAACGATTAGTTACCGGAGTGTAACTCCAGTTCTATGAGTGGAGCGGAGCCCCATAGGGGAGCTCTGCTCCTATTGGTTTACCCTCTGCCCTAAGGCAGCAACAGCCTGAGACAAAATTATGCACACACCTACAGCCAATAGGAGTACAGGTGTCCCTATAAGAGGGGATGCCTCCCCTCAATCAGCCTCCCGAGATATTTTTCTTCAGCGAGACTAGAGAGGGTCGGCAGGGCCTTAAGTCCTATGGGGCTCCGCTCCACTCATAGAACTGGAGTTACACTCCGGTAACTAATCGTTCTATATCGTGGAGCTCCGCCCCATAGGGGAGCTCTGCTCCTATTGGTTTAAGGCGGAGCGTAGCGCTCCAAAATGTACTCCCTGCCGAGCCCAACACTTCCCATCAAAACGAAAAGGTCAGGCCTAGCAATGGCTGCGACCAAGTCCCGCAGTACTGCAACTAAAAAAAAACTACGGGCGTCACAATATACCGCGTCATCAGTTAAAGACCCGCCCCACCTAGTCCAATGGCAATGCCAATGACTAGTGGGCAGATCACCAGAATAGAAGCCATACTACACTGTACTAGCAGATAGATGTGCCTCAATATCCTGTGAAAACACTACCGACCACTAATGGAATGACACAAAGTGTCACTCTACATTGTGAACGCGGTAGACCGCCCCACTCACTCAATGGAATCCCAAGATTAGTGGGCAGGAACAAAAACATGAGTCATACTAAACTGAACAAGCAGATAGATGACCTCACATTCTGTCAATCAACCCATGCCTCTACTGTACTGAACCTGTCAGTCAGGAGTCATGCCACAAAATATGTTTTCTTATCCAAAGCGGACCTGATGGAAACCTTGTCCATAGTCCTGCTTTTTTTTCTCTCTTCCTAGCTCAAGATCTCCCTTCAGCTATGCTGAGTACAGACCGAGCCAAAGAGTTAGAAAACACCTGTCAAAAACACGTCTTCCTAACCAAAGCGGACCTGATGGAAACCTGTGTCCACAGTCCTGCTTCTCCTCTCTTTCTTGCTCAAGATCTCCCTTTAGCCACGCTGAGTACAGATCGAGCCAGAGAATTAGAAGACATATCTAAGAGATAGAAACGGATAAATGGAGACGGCGTCGACCAGGATGCTGCTCTACAGATATCCTCTATCCCTGTTCCTCTGAAAAGGGCAGTAGAAGCCGCTACTCCACGAGTGGAGTGAGCTCTGATACCCTGAGGCAATTGCCGCCCTGCTGCCTCATAAGCTGTCTCAATGCCTTCACAAAGCCAGTGAGACAACCTCTGTTTTGAAAGTGGTCTACCTAGTGCAGCCGCACCGTGACACACAAACAACTGAGGCGATGACCTAATCGCTGCTGTGCGCTCGACGTAACACGCCAAAGTGCGTACCGGGCACAGGCGATGGAGCTTTTCCTCACTCCTCTCTCTATGAGGAGGAGGAGAAAAAGCCCACAGCTCCACGGTCTGTGACCTATATGAACTCTTAATAACCTTCGGCACAAATGCCGGGTTAGGACGTAACACTGCTCTGCTCAGGTCACCATTGATGGCCAAGCAGTCAGGTCTCGTCGAAAGAGCACAAATCACTGACCCGCTTAGCTGTAGTCAAAGCGAGCAACAGTGCTGTCTTAATAGACAGCATCTTGAGGGGTATTTGATTCAATGGCTCGAACGGCGACTTACATAGCGCTTCGAGTACCAAAGCCAAATCCCACTGAGGAAGCGTGACTCTAGGTGTTGGCCTAAGTCACCGTGTTCCTAATAGGAAGCGTTTCACTAGAGGGTGGCTAAAGACATTGTCTCTGCCAAAACCCTCATGACAAGCTGAAATCGCTGCTGCAAACACTCTAATCGTGGCAGGCGATTTTTGCTTATCAAACATGAGCTGTAGAAAAGAGAGAATACTCTCCACCTGACAGCTCATGGGGTCTACACCTTGTGTGACACACCATCGTGAAAACACGTTCCATCTACTGGCATACATCTTACATTTTAGTCATTTAGCAGACGCTCTTATCCAGAGCGACTTACAGTTAGAGAGTGCATACATTATTTTTATACTGGCCCCCCGTGGGAATCGAACCCACAACCCTGGCGTTGCAAACGCCATGCTCTACCAACTGAGCTACATCCCTGCCGGCCATTCCCTCCCCTACTCTGGACGACGCTCTGCCAATTGTGCGCCGTCCCATGGGTCTCCCGGTCGCGGCCGGCTACGACAGAGCCTGGATTCAAACCAGGATCTCTAATGGCACAGCTAGCACTGCAAAGCTGTGCCTTAGACCACTGCGCCACTCGGTAGACTTAGAAGTGGAACTGGCACGTGAACCCTGTATGGTCCTGATCACAGCATCAGATAACCCACGGCGCTCTAGCCTGTCCCTCTCAGCAGCCAGGCCTTCAGTGGTTGGCCGATTATGGGCAATTTCCCTATCGTGCCAGCCGCCTGAGACAACGCGTCCCGTCGATGTGGAATTGGCCAAGGTGGCGCAATCAACATCTAACTCATCTCCGCAAACCAAGGAGCCCCCGGGCGATCGGGCGCTATCAGTATCACTGACAGCCCCCCTGACCTCACCCTGGCTAGCAGTGGGAGAATGCAGGACAGCGGAGGGAATGCATACAGGAGAACTCTCGGCCACGGTTGGCGGTTCGTCCTGTTCCCTCAGAGAGAACCACAGAGGACATTGCGCGTTCACGCGTGACGCGAATAGGTCCACCTCGGCTCTCCCGAATTGTTCCCAAATCTGGAGAACAATGTCTGGATGCAGACACCACTCGTCGTCTCGAGGACCCCCTCTTGACATGAGGTCTGCTCCTACGTTCAAGTAGCCCGGAATGTGTGCTGCTCTCAATGAGCGATGGTGCTCGTGAGCCCACAGCCACAATTCCTCTGCCGCCCGATGGAGAGCAGGAGACCTGACTCCTCCCTGGCGATTTATGTGGGCTACTGTGGTCCGGTTGTCTGACCAGACCAGCACATCGCGACCCCGAAGGGTAGACGCGAAGTGGGTCAGAACCAGTCGAACCGTTTCCAACTCCAGGAGGTTGATGTGACGACCTGATTGAGGCCACACACCTCCTATCGCTTGTGTCTGACATGTCCCTCCCCATCCCGTCAGGGACGCATCCGTGAATACTGGGATGTGAGAGGACACCTTTCCTATCGGGACTCCGTGCGTGAGAACGCGCGAGTTTCTCCAATAGTTTAGGTCTGCACTGAGCGAGAGGGGAACCACCACCAACCGATGACGTTGACGCAATGGGTCTAGTCTTAGTTGGGCGAACCATCGCTGCATCCTGCGCATATGCAGGAGTCCCAGCGGAACCACAGATTGGGCTGACGACATGAGACCCAAAAGTGACATGATCGACAGCGCCGTCACCGTGTGATTCGGACGACACTTCCTTAGGGCTAGCAACATGGCTACCCTTCGGGGGTCCGAAATTCGAGCCCTCATCCTCACAGTGTCTAGCTGTATCCCCAGGTAGACAATCTGATGAGTGGGCCAGGGCGCGCTCTTTTTCCAATTCACAGCAAACCCCAGACTTGTGAGATGCATCACTGTCTGTGTTGTGTGAGTGATCGCCAGCTCTGCTGACGGGGCGAGAACCAGTAGGTCGTCCAGGTAGGCTAGTAGCCATATTCCCTGATGACGCAACGGTTCCAATGCCGCCTCCACACACTTGGAAAATGTGCGAGGTGCCAGGGCGTACCCAAATGGCATCCTCGTGTATTCGTACGCCACCCCTTGAAAGGCGAACCGCAGAAACTTCCTGTGACGCGGCTGAACCGGCATATGAAAGTACGCGTCCTTTAGGTCTATGCTCGTACAAAAGTCCCCTCTCTGGACACATTCCAGCAGACGTTTTGTCGATAGCATTCGGAAGGGCCGTTTGGTTATGCTCTCGTTGAGAATGCGTAAATCCAAAATCGGCCTCACTCCCCCCGTCTTTTTGGGCACTAGGAAATAAGGCGAATATAGCCCTTTGTTCCTTTGCTCCCGGGGCACTACTGTCACCGCCTCCTTCGCCAAAAGTTCCGTAATCTCTGTCATCAGAGCGGCCACTTTGTCTGGCGTTTTCATCACCGTCTCCACCACTCCCCTGAACGGGGGTGGGGTCCGGTGGAATTGGAGAGCATAACCCTTCTGCAACGTCTGTTCTAGCCAGCGTGAGAGGGTGCAGCTTCTTCGCCACTGCCAGCAATGCAGAGAAAGCGGCTGGGCCCGAAGCTGTGGTGCATCCAGTAGGAAGGACCTGTATTCCTCTATGGCCCTTACCGCCACTGTTCCCCAACATCGAAGTGGTGGAACAGCCCAAGGTGGGCCTCCCGTGAAAGGGAGAGGAACCATCAATGCGTTCTGAGAGAGAAAGAGGAGCAGGTACGTCGGTTAAACTCGTAACCGTCGTATTCCTGCCCTCCTTGAACGCATCGCGGGTCTGAATTGCGCTGACCGAGGTCACAGCCTGCGGCAGGGCACCATCCCCAGCAAGCGATTGCGTCATCTTAGGTGACTGCAATTCACTATCAGAGCCCTTCACTACAGTACTCCTAGAAGTCTGTAGTATGAGGTCTCTATGAGGTAAAACAAGGCGCCGCCTTGATACCTTCTTAACTTTCACCTTCTGTGTGTGTTCAACTCTGCACCCCTGGTGGGTTGATTCACACTCAGTGTGGTGAGTACTAGCTCGTTCTGTCAGGGGAGCCGATACGTTGTTTATACCCATAACCTTAGTAATCCGTCCCTCCGTGAACGTAGCATGGGTCTGAATCGCATTAACCGAGACCTTGGTCTGCGATAATGCGCCGTCCCCAGATAGCTGCTGTGTTACAATGCCTGGGGGCGCCGATACTCTGGACACCTTCGTGACCGCGGTAATCGGGCCCTCCGTGAACGCAGCATGGGTCTGGCTCGTACTAGCGAAGACCTTAGTCTGTGCTAGTGCGCCATCTCCCAACAAGCGGCTGCGTCCTCATGTCAGAATCTGACCGGGACTGCTGCCTGCTATGTAAAACACTTCTTATACGTGAAGTGTGATGTGACGACCTGATTGAGGTCTTATGGATACCTACTCTATGTGCCTGTTCAGCAACGCACCCTCGGTGGGCTGAACGGCTCTTAGAGTGGTAAGGAAGAGAGGGTGAGATTTGAACGCTCTCGGACGTATTATGGAAAAGGAGCTCTTTTTTGACAAAGTCAGGTGGAGCCAACTCTTTATTAAATACATCAACAAAGGCATTTACATCAACACCCATCCCTTCAACCGAAGGGTGTGGGGGAACAGTGGGCGCTTTCGACACCATCGATGCGTCCTCCATCCACTCCCCCGCGTCCCGTCACGTACGCCTCCTCTTGCCTCCCTTGGAGGGCCAGGTCGACGTCCTCGTCACCTCCCTCGCCGGCTGTAGTGGGGCTACCGTAGCTGCTGGGAGGGCAGGGCCCGTTCCCTTGCTGCTCCTGACCGCCGGATGACGCCGATTACGCCGCCTCGCCGTAGACCCCGGTCTACTTGGAGGGGCGGAGGTAGATGGCCTTTGAGATGGAGCGGGGCCGAGTCGTCCTGCCAACGGCAGGTGCTTGGCCAGCTGTTTCTTCTCCTCCTCTAGCTTAGAGAAACGCTCCGTCGCCTCTTTGACTGCGACCCCAAAGAGGCCGTCGTCAGAGAGGGGGGCGTTCAAAAGAGACGTCCTGTCTGCCTCTTTCATGGATGTCAAGGACAACCAGAGGTGTCGTTCCCCGACCACCGAAGTGGCCATGGACCTCCCCGCGCAGACTGTGGACGCCTGTGTCAGGTGGAGTATGGTGCCAGAAATTCTGGACGCCTCCTCCACCTCCTCCGGTGCCATCTCTGTCTTGCCTGTGGTTAAACGGGACAGAGAGGCCGCCAAGAGGGCAATGTTGTTAGCTGCTGCTACAGCTTGGGCTCCCAACCCAAAGGACTTCTCTAACAGCGACGCTGTGAGTCGGTCCTTGTGGGATGGCAACATGGCCTTCTTGGAAGAGGGCCAAGGGCTCGAACCCGGTACGAGATACGCCGCCATGGCGCTCTCTAACCTGGGGATTCCCTGACCCTGGAACCTTCCTTCCACTCTCGTGAATGGGAGATACGCTTTTACAGGCGAACGCGCCGCTAAAGGTGCCTCCCACGAGCCCTCAACGTATCTAGCCAAAGAAGGCATGGCAGGAGCCACTGGCTCTGCCGCCTTCCTTGGCCTGGAATAAGGACCGCCCTCCATCATATCAACCTCCGGTGCGGAGGGAAGAGGGGGCAGCCGTATTACCAGCCGTTGAGCAGCTCTCTCAATGAGACCCGGAAAATCCGATCTCAGAGAGGCTGCGGCTAAAATGAAAAGCTTCTGATCTCTCAGAGCTCGTATCCCCTTCGCTATAAGGACTACAAGCCCTCTCGCTCTCCAAAGGAAAGGGGGGCTTGAAAATATGAGGGATGGGGTCCGACTGTTCCATAGGAATGCCAGACTCCTCCTCAAAGTCCTTATCTTCCCCCGAGTCTGCACCGTCGGACGACGTCCTCTGAAGCAGAGGCTAGTATCGACAGCACGTCCTCAAGGGGGATGTCCTCCCTGAAAACGCCCAACGCTGCTTCCTCTCCTTTAAAGAAAGGAGGGCGCAGGAGGCGCACTGGGGGACTGCAGACGCCTTCCTTGGCATGCTGGGACCCCAAACACACGAAACACAGGTCGTGGTGGTCACCGGCCGCCATGGAAGTGCATCTGCACTGAGCTCTGAAAAGAGCTTTTGGGGGTGGAAAATCTCCCGGTGTGCTCATTTAGACGACGTTGATGACTGGAATATCAACTGCGTTTTTCTCGTCCTGAGTCTTGTGCTTCGTCTCTTCTTGGCACTTCAGTCTATTCATCCAGTCGCTGAAGAAAAAGGGAGGCTGATTGAGGGGAGGCATCCCCTCTTATAGGGACACCTGTACTCCTATTGGCTGTAGGTGTGTGCATAATTTTGTCTCAGGCTGTTGCTGCCTTAGGGCAGAGGGTAAACCAATAGGAGCAGAGCTCCCCTATGGGGCGGAGCTCCACGATATAGAACTGTATTGATCAAATGTTTCATCGATGAGAAAATGTGCAGAATGTCGGCCAAAATCAATCTCGTTCCATCTTCTCCCACTGCCGGCCAAGGGGCTTCCTCTCAGTGGTACTGAGCGGAAACACCAAGCGGATGCTTCACATTTATAAGTCCGGTGAAATAGTTGTCTCATTGTTTTATCTGTGATGACAATGTCTGTATTTCCAATTTCTTTGATGAAGTCTGGGTTCCTGCTCTTTAGGGCAAAGGCAGATGACCTCAGACCTTGTATATTCCAGGATGAGATAGTAAAAGCTTTGTATTACATATTGTCTAGTCTTTTTTCGTGTGGTTTAGGCTCGGATAATTACAGTAGGCGTGAGCAGCGCATGTTGAGCATCTTATACATACTGTAGGTCGCAGGATGGGGCAAACCATCATCTATGCGTAGCTCACTGCTCCCCCTACTGCCCACTGCAAATCATGAAATTTGACGTCATTTCCGTCGACATGGGCACACAGACAGGAAGGTTGCATTTGGCGACGTGGAAGTGACTGGTCGTCTGTTGTGAGGCTGTACACGAACCACACTGATCCACAAACATTCCGTAATAATGATAAAGAAATTTGACAAGAAGGACGAAGAGTCTGGTAAGATATATTAAATGTAAAGAAGTTAATATAGCTACTTTGAAATAGGTAGCGTATTTTTTTTTGCCAACTAGCTACCGCTGACGTTAGCTAGCCAGCTGGCTAGTATTATATCTAGGTAACTACACTAGCCTAAATTGGTCTTCGTTTGGTGGATATTTTTAAAAAATCAAATGGACATGTCTGTCTATTTGTTGATCACACTAGCTACATGTGTCTATTTGTTGAGCAGATATGCCAATTGACTGCTAGCTAGCTTAAAGCGTCTCTATCTGTCAAATTAGCTTGCAAACTAGCTAAACTAACGTTAATTGGTTATGAAGTGAAGACTAAGTTAACTAACTGCGCCAAGTCAAAAATACACTTCTTCTTTGGCTGTGCCGTGGAATTGTTTTTAAGAGATTGATAACCTAGTTAGCTACATGTGTCTATCCAATGTACCGTATCCCTGTAGTTGGTTAGATAGCTAATTTAGTTAATTAAAAAACTGTCAATGTTGTCTTGTTCACTCAAGCTTGATGACCATAGCTAGACGAGGTTTCAGCTACCTAAGTTAGGAAGTTACGAAAATCACTTTCAACACTATAGTAATGACGCATAGCAAGCGAAGCTACCTAGTTAGTTTTTATAAACTGTCTTTATAGTTTGACAATCCAATTATGTCTTAATGTGGCTGTTTTTTCTCTTCGCTGCAACAATTAGGAAGTGGCTCTAACCCTTTCCAGCATCTTGAAAAGAGTGCAGTGTTGCAGGAGGCTCGTATCTTCAACGAGACGCCGATCAACCCCAGAAGATGTCTCCACATCCTCACCAAGATCATTTACCTGCTCAACCAGGTGAGAAACAAATCCATTACTTGCAAACCAGTTGTTTTGCATGTATACCCTTTGATATTAACAAAACATTTTTTTATGTTCTGTCCAGGGGGAGCACTTTGGAACTACGGAGGCGACCGAGGCCTTCTTCGCAATGACCAGGCTCTTCCAGTCCAATGATGTGAGGCTACATTTTTGTTTTGGGTTTAATTGATTTCAATACAATTTACTCATCCCAGAAGGGGAATTATTGCTGATCATACAAGAAAACAATTAAACAACATTATCGACAGAACATACCATAACATATACCATACATGATGACATAAACTCACACAAACTAACTTCAGACAGGTCCAGCTAGTGCCGTTAAATTAGTATTCAATGAGTAGTGTTGTAATTGACATATTGTAGGGAAATGTGGCGCATAGTGTTTTTCTATAGCGTTATCTGCTTTTTGAAAATGTCTCTTTGTATTCCTTCAGCAAACCCTGAGAAGGATGTGCTACCTGACCATCAAGGAGATGGCCAACATCTCTGAGGATGTCATCATTGTCACCAGCAGCCTGACCAAGGACATGACTGGCAAGGAGGATGTGTACAGAGGACCCGCCATCAGAGCTCTCTGCAGGATCACTGATGTCAGTTTCTCTGTCTGTCTCTTTGTTTTCTTTGTCTCCATTCTGATAGCTGAACAGCATTTTTTATAAAAAAATTTACATCCAGCTTACATTGTTATTGTCATTGGACTGAACCTATGCTTTTTGGTCAATAAACTGGAGCCCCACTTTGTAACTCCGTCCCACAGACCACCATGCTGCAGGCCATTGAGAGATACATGAAACAGGCCATCGTTGACAAAGTGCCCAGTGTGTCCAGCTCTGCCCTGGTCTCCTCTCTGGTAAGAAATTAGCCACACGGCGCCTGGATGTCTCAAGGTGACTGTGTTGTCTGTAAGTACTCCCAGTGCTTTGTGGGTAATGTAGTTTGTTGTTCCTGTGTGTCTTTAGCACATGGTTAAGATGAGCTACGACGTGGTGAAGCGCTGGGTGAATGAGGCACAGGAGGCAGCGTCCAGTGACAACATCATGGTCCAGGTGGGTTACCCACACACACACTGCGCACACACACCGCTCACACACTGTTGATAACATGTTCATTAGGCACTAAGCGGAAGAAAACAGTCAAACGGGGAGGTTCCATCTTTACTCTTTCAATATGAATACACTGAAAAAGGTTTTGATATGTTGTTCCCTAATGAACATGACCCGGATAAGTTGAAAGATAATCACTTCCACTGTGACCTCTCTGTGACCCCCCCCAGTACCACGCCCTGGGCCTGCTGTACCACCTGAGGAAGAATGACCGACTGGCCGTATCCAAGATGCTCAACAAGTTCACCAAGTCTGGCCTCAAGTCCCCCTTCGCCTACTGCATGCTCATCCGTATCGCCAGCAAGCTGTTGGAGGAGACCGAGGCAGGGTAGGTAGCACCATGGAAGTACTGTCACATAGACCAGGGTTTTCATAACTCTGTCCTGGGCCCCACCGGTGCATGTTTTGGTTTTTGCCCTAGCACTACACAGCTGATTTCAAATAATCTAAGCTTGATGATGAGTTGGTTATTTGAATCAGATGTGTAGTGCTAGGGCAAAAACCAAAACATGCACCCACGGGGGGCCCCAGGACCGAGTTTGGGAAACCCTGCTACAGACCGAGGAACATAGACTGAGGGAGGGCAGATAAGCACTGTCATGGACCGTTTACTTGAATGGGTTTTCTATTTGTTCTATTTCTATGGGTAGGGGTAAAACAGTGGATTGGTGTCTAATATTCTCTTTCATTGATATGTATTGTTTTTATTGAACACAAGGGGGGGAAGTGATCTGTATAGTGACATCATGCATTACATGTTCACATACACATGGCAGTGGAGGACACAGAATACAGTGTCAAATTTTACTTTATAAACATATTGGTATATTTTTATCTTCCTGTGTGTGGCATTGTAATAAAAATGGTATGCTATTTTCTGTTTGCAGACACGACAGTCCCCTGTTTGACTTCATTGAGAGCTGTCTGAGGAACAAGCATGAGATGGTGGTGTACGAGGCAGCCTCAGCCATAGTTCACATGCCCAGCTGTACAGCCAGAGAGCTGGCCCCTGCTGTCTCTGGTGAGTCTCTCTCTCTTATCTATTACAGACAGTTTGGTAATTACACCTTGCTTTCTGGTGTCCACATGTGGGTAGCTACCTGTAGACATAGATATTTGTGAGGTTGTAGTATCCTATGATCCTAGTACCTCTGGTTTTACAACTTGACTGTCTGTTAATGTGTTTCTCTCCAGTCCTGCAGCTGTTCTGCAGTTCTCCCAAAGCAGCCTTGAGATACGCAGCCGTCAGGACCCTCAACAAGGTGGGTCTCCACTTCTCCATGCTCTTCATTACTCTGAATTACCAATAGCAATGTAGGCTATATCATGCAGATGAAGGATATGTTTTAGATTGGGTGTACTGTATTTACAACTGCATTACCCCATTTGTCCACCAGGTGGCGATGAAGCACCCGTCGGCGGTGACTGCTTGCAACCTGGACCTGGAGAACCTGATCACGGACTCGAACCGCAGCATCGCCACGCTGGCCATCACCACACTGCTGAAGACGGGCAGTGAGAGCAGTGTGGACCGCCTCATGAAGCAGATCTCCTCCTTCGTCTCTGAGATCTCTGACGAGTTCAAGGTGAGGAGGAGGATGTGTTTCTGTTTCAGTTTTAATGTGTAGTTAATCCTCAATGATAAACTCTTGTTTTTTCCCCCTCTGCAATACTCTAGTTTAATCATTTAGGAATTGAAATAGTTGGATAAATCAATTAGAATACACTGAATATGTAATCCCCCCTCCCCCAAAACAATCTTTGTAGTAAGTTATACTATAGCATCATTCTGCATATTTTAAACAATGCTTTAATCTATTTCCAAACGAGGGTATTTCTTCACCAAAGGGAAGTCCTATCATCTGACTGTTGGGTGTGGTCCTATCATCTGACTGTTGGGTGTGGTCCTATCATCTGACTGTTGGGTGTGGTCCTATCATCTGACTGTTGGGTGTGGTCCTATCATCTGACTGTTGGGTGTGGTCCTATCATCTGACTGTTGGGTGTGGTCCTATCATCTGACTGTTGGGTGTGGTCCTATCATCTGACTGCTGGGTGTGTGTGTTTCAGGTGGTGGTTGTGCAGGCCATCAGTGCCCTGTGTCAGAAGTATCCCAGAAAGCACAGCGTCATGATGAACTTCCTGTCCAACATGCTCCGAGATGACGTGAGTTGAATACACTGACTCGAACACACCAAAAGTAGCCTAATGTCTTTTTTCACTGATGTGTAGGACAAGATAACCTATTTTAGCACATTTATGCCCTTTACACTGACATATGAAGCCCATCTATGGACTACAGACAAAAAAGAGCTCTTTGGCTAACTCTGGCACATTTACATTGATTTGACCACTCAGTTACTGATTTATTGTACGACTGTCCCTGACACATAAATCATTTAAACTATGCCTCCCCTCTCTCAGGGTGGCTTTGAGTACAAGCGGGCCATCGTGGACTGCATCATCAGCATCATCGAGGAGAACCCAGAGAGCAAGGAGACGGGGCTGGCCCACCTGTGTGAGTTCATCGAGGACTGTGAGCACACGGTGCTGGCCACCAAGATCCTCCACCTGCTGGGCAAGGAGGGCCCGCGCACGCCCTCGCCATCCAAGTACATCCGCTTCATCTTCAACCGCGTGGTGCTGGAGAGTGAGGCCGTCAGAGCCGGTGAGAAACGGGCGAGTGTGTGTGTTTTTAAGTTGACGTTTCTACCGGAAACCCCTGGTGGCCTGGAGTTGTCAATAGCGTGTGTGTTTGAGAGACAGTTGTGTGTCTGGGTGCCACGTGAATGGTAGTTCTGATAAGTCTGTTGGGATTAGCTCCATTGTTAACTGGTGACATCACCAACCATGAAAGGTTAAATTCACTAATATGAAAATAATACCAAACCGAGTACGTAGACAAATCGTATTTGCGCCTGGCCTTTCAACAGAAACTCACTGTTAATCATGAAGTGTTTAAAGTAATTTGAGTTACCACGTTTTTGTTTCTACACAGTGTGTAATAACTAAGCCTAGCTCCTTTCTCCTCCCTCTAGCTGCGGTCAGTGCTCTGGCTAAGTTTGGAGCCCAGAATGATGACCTTCTCCCCAGTGTGTTAGTCCTGATGCAGAGGTAGAGACAGCCTTTCACTGGCTCCCTGTCATACTGAACCATTTCCTGGTTGCTATGCAGTGTGTGGTTACTACTCTAAAGTGTGTTGACGTATCCTGTGGGTTTCTAGGTGTATGATGGACAGTGATGACGAGGTGAGGGACAGAGCCACCTTCTACATGAACGTGCTGCAGCAGAAGCAGAAAGCCCTCAACGCTGCCTACATATTCAACGGTGAGAACCCACTGCGCTCCTAGTCTGAACTTGAAAGCACTAAAACATGTGGACATGTCTGGTATAATTCAGAATGTACGGTTGTGTTTTTTTTATTGTGGTCACTCAAACTCTCAGCGAATCGACACATGCTGAGAAACATTTTCCCATCGAACCTCAAAATGAATAAATGCATTTCCTTTATTGAACCGTGTGTCTCCTCCCCTCAGGTCTGTCGGTGTCTGTCCCAGGTCTGGAGAAGTCCCTCCATCAGTACACCCTGGAGCCCACAGAGAAGCCCTTCGATATGAAGTCTGTTCCCCTGGCCAACACACCCATCACAGAGCAGAAGACAGAATTCGCTGCTGTTGCCACTAGCAAGCTGCCAGAGAAACCAGGCCCGACGCGCCAAGACATCTACCAGGGTACAGTCACCTTACTTGAAACTATCATGGCAAGACATGGTGTTATCACAAGGAAACAAAACATTTGGTCTGAATTTCTTGAGTAAAAACATCCAGTCACATTTATTTTCCAAGCTATAGCACACAATATTTGACATGAAACACTTTCTTAATGAACGATAGAATTCAGTCTGCTTCAAGTTATTAGCCATGGAAAACCAAGGATCATAGTAGCAGTAGTTGTGATACTGGTATTGTGACACAAACTTCAGGGCAGCTTTAATATTTAAGTAGTTAGGACTAGGGGTGGATTTGGAACTGGGCCTCTCCTCAAATCTCTCCCTCTAACCTCTCCTCTAATCTCTCCTCCCCCTCTCAACAGAACAACTGGCAGCCATTCCAGAGTTCCAGGGCCTGGGTCCTCTCTTCAAGACGTCAGAGGCGGTGCAGCTGACGGAGGCGGAGACTGAGTATGTGGTGCGCTGCGTCAAGCACACCTTCGCCAGACACATGGTGTTCCAGTTCGACTGCACCAACACGCTCAATGACCAGCTCCTGCAGAAGGTAGGGCTACACTGGTGATTGGTGTGAATGAGGAAATTCACGTCTCCTTGCCAAGGTGTGGAGATCTAGTTTGGTGCAAAATGGCTGCAGTGACATCACCCCAAATCCCTCCTTACAGTCTAGATGGCTTTGAGCAGTTTGTATTCAATTCATAAAGCTTTATTGTCCATTCGATTGACAGTACAGTAGACAGAAAAGTGTATTTGGTGGCTCACATTAAACTCTACAACACTGACGTTAAGACACAGGACAAAAATATATCTAAAATGTTTAGAAATGATATAGAAATGTATTAAGTCTAATTCCACTGGGTTGTTGTCCCTCAGGTTATGGTTCAGATGGAGCCGTCGGAGGCCTACGAGGTTCTCCACTATGTCCCTGCCGCTAACCTGCCCTACAGCCAGCCTGGCTCCTGCTACAGCCTGGTCAGACTGCCTGAAGATGACCCCACCGCAGGTTACTTTATTATTAAACCTCATGTAGATCATGTAGCACCTAACCAAGATCAAAACACATGGGTTTTCCATTGAGAGAAGAATGCAGTTATCTGCTGGCCTTCTTCAAACACTAAGGACACTGTTATTTACATCACATAGGCGTAGTCATGTAATGTATGCACCATATGTGTATGTCATATTGAATGTGCTCTCTGCTCCCCAGTGTCCTGTACGTTCAGCTGTACTCTGAAGTACCTGGTGAAAGACTGCGACCCCAACACAGGAGAGCCCGATGACGACGGTTACGATGACGAATATGTGGTATGAGCTCAATAGAAAACCTATTTTTAAAATCTCTATAAACCCATTTATCAAAAAAATAATTTCAAAGAACCCTTCATACATCTCGTTTACCGTCATTTGCCGAAACTCTATTCACTCCTTCCCTTTTCTACCTTCTCTGCTCTCTTCCCTCTCCCCATGTGTGTTTGTGTTGTGTGTGTGTGTGTGTGGTGTTTCTTGTGTTGTGTGTGTGTGTGTTGTGTGTCAGCTGGAGGACTTGGAGGTGACTGTAGCAGACCACATCCAGAAGGTGTTGAAGCCTAACTTCTCCGCAGCCTGGGACGAGGTGGGAGACGACTTTGAGAAGGAGGAGACGTTCGCCCTGGCCTCCGTCAGAACGCTAGATGGTAATTATTTCAATCGGGATCTTTGGATTTATCACCCCACAATTGAAACAGTGTACATTTTGTGAGAGGATTTAGAGCAGTGGTTCCCATACATAGAAATAGAATTATTAACAATTGTATTTTTTCGCCATACTTTTCTCTTTCCATTGTGACTCACCTAAAGCCTTTTTCAGCTTGTTTGTGAGGCATCAAATGGGCTATTTCTAACCATAAGTCTTTAAATACAACCCAATGGAACTGGCCTCGTGACAGTATTTGACCTATGTATTTAACCCAGGTCTGGAGTTGGGGAACTGACTTCACATTAAATGATCTTTGTTGATAATATTTATCTTATGACACAACTACATATTTAAGGCAGTGTGAGTAATATGTCTTTTGGACACAAGCACATTTGAAGGCAGGTTGTATCTAGGGGGCTACAGTGTGTTGAGTAAAATCTCCCAGTTGTCTCTGTAGAGGCCGTTGGTAACGTCTCTCTGTAGAGGCCGTTGGTAACGTCTCTCTGTAGAGGCCGTTGGTAACGTCTCTCTGTAGAGGCCGTTGGTAACGTCTCTCTGTAGAGGCCGTTGGTAACGTCTCTCTGTAGAGGCCGTTGGTAACGTCTCTCTGTAGAGGCCGTTGGTAACGTCTCTCTGTAGAGGCCGTTGGTAACGTCTCTCTGTAGAGGCCGTTGGTAACGTCTCTCTGTAGAGGCCGTTGGTAACGTCTCTCTGTAGAGGCCGTTGGTAACGTCTCTCTGTAGAGGCCGTTGGTAACGTCTCTCTGTAGAGGCCGTTGGTAACGTCTCTCTGTAGAGCAGGGATCATCAACTAGATTCAGCCGCGGCCCAATATTTTCTTGAGCGGATGGCCAGAACATAATAAAACAAATATTTGTAGACTTCAAGAAGCCTAAACAGATATAATAATTTCAAATCTTGATTACATTTGGGAACATCGTCCTGCGTAGGGTGCCGTCTTTCGGCTGGGACGTTAAAACGGGTGTCCTGACTCTCTGGTCATTTACGAGACCTCTCTGTTCCCTGTTGTCTCTGTAGAGGCTGTTGGTAACATCATCAGTTTCCTGGGCATGCAGCCCTGCGAGCGTTCAGACAAGGTCCCCGAAAACAAGAACTCACACATCCTCTTCCTTGCCGGTGGGTATTTTATTTATTTATGTTATCTTGATTTGAATTAATTAATGTTTTGCAATATGAAGTGTATTGTAGGCTCATTCTGTACCCTTTATTACCGTAAATATGTTAAGAGCAGTTCCCAACCTAGACAAGGCAGCTTGTGGTTGATGCAAGCCTCTCATTGGTCCTTGGTATGAATTACAGTTTCTTTGTCCCTCCCCTTCCTCCAGGTGTGTTCCGGGGGGGTCATGACGTGCTGGTGCGCTCGCGCCTGGCCCTGGCCGATGGTGTCACTATGCAGGTGACGGTCCGCAGCTCGGACGAGACGGTTGTTGACATCATCCTAGCCTCCGTGGGCTAGAGGGCGCCAGCGAGGCCTGTTCACCAACAGGCCACGTGCCAATCCAACAAAGAAGAAGCTCCGACTTCAATGGCATATTCTAATTGTTTTGTCTACTTTTTTCCAATATTCTCCACGCAATGTCCTTCTCCCCTGCTTTATGTCGTTTGAATGTGTCTTGTGTTGTAGGGTAGCCTGTTTCTTGAGATGGAATACATTATGGTGAGAGGTGTGTACTACTGGCATCCTTGTGTAGACTGGCCCCAGATCAGTTTGTGGTCATTCATAGGAGTTGGCAAGGCAGCACAAACAGATCTGGGACCAGGCTAGCGTCACTATAGTTCCACTATAATGGTCCATGATCTATTAAATGTTGACCAAGGAAGTACAAAATGACTGTCTTTTGTGGACTTAATTATTGTTACACAAGCTTTTTGGAAAACTAATTTTATTTCAAGGAAAGTTTACTTTTCTTAGTCAGTGCTGCATTTCCTCCATACACAGAATGTAGAAATATCAAAATTATTTTCCTTGGGATGCAACCTGTTAGAAATGCTCTACCACCTTATGAATTACATCAATTTATCATAAACAACTTAATTGAACCCCAAAGATAATCAAAATACTTTTGTGATTAGCTTGGGCAATCTTCCATGCTTCCAGTAAGATTTCCTATAAATGTCCCTATAGTAGCAGTAGTTCCATTTAGTATTGTCATTTGCAGCTAAGCTATTGTAATTTTGTTCATACAGAGTAGCAGGAGATAGTATCTGTCAGACTTTGGTGACATCAATACCAGGAATGGATTCAAGATGTCTGTGTGTCATATCAGGTATGATTCAATGTGCACAGTTCTCATCCAGGTTGAAGTTTTTCAATTATGGGTGTTTGTTCACGACCGACCCAGCCAGTCAGAATCTGAATCTTCTGCACACTACTTTTTTCTCACATAAACCATGCATTGTTTTCAATGGGAGATGTGAATATTTGTGTTCATTAGGCACCAAATGGAAGAAAACACTGAAATGGGGAGGGACTACCTGGGCTGGACTCCAATAATTAATTAATATGCCATTTAGCAGACGCTGTTAGTCATGCGTGCATACATTTGTGTATGGGTGGTCCCGGGGATCGAAACCACTACCTTGGCGTTACAAGCGCCGTGCTCTACCAGCTGAGCTACAGAGGACCACATAATAAGAAATTCATATTTTTGTTTTCCCAGTGCAAAACATTTTAAATCCTTCCTGTTGTGAGCCCGAATGAACATGACCCAGGTTATGCTCGCGGATGTCAAGTTCAGATTGTCTAATGCTGGTGAGGTTGCTCAGAAGGCATTGATGAAGCTAAAGTAGGCGTTGAGGAAGCCAGTAGGGTCCTCCAGCTGGGGATAATGGCTGATGTGTTCATCCAGAACCGACACAGTGGACCTCTGGACCAGTTTCCTGAAGGACAATGACAACATTGGGTTAGGAGGGACAAGAGGACTTATTCATACAAAAGGAATACTTGCATTCTGTAACACCCAAATTAATGACTAGGGCTAAATACAGAAACCCCAATACCTTTTGTCCACATATGTATATACACATTTTTTTAAAGCATTTGTCTCAGGGCTCTATTCAATCAGTTCTGGTTTAGCTGAATTCTGCATAGTGGTTGTTTTGGCAGTGTCGGAGGTGGAACTGCATTAGCACTGTCAAATCCACAAGCAGCTCACGTCATTATACCTAAAGCGGACAATGCCATTGGCTGCACGGAGTCACATTAAGAGAAATTCCATGCAGCCTTGTTTACAATTTCAAACAAGAATGTGAGATGTAATTACAGTTCCATTAGGCTGATTGAAAATCATTAAATGAAATAATGTTTTCTATTTGAGCGTAATTATTTCTATTTAGGCTACACTTTCTTGTTCTGAACTTTAACGCGAGTGGGACAGGTGTGGCTTCATGACAATGATCAAGCACAGCACCAATGCAGTTACACCATCAAAACATCAGTTATGCGGGTGTCGGCTATCGCCGGTTAACGCTTGATCTGATTGAATCTAGGCCAACGCCTATCAATAAACTCTACACCATATTATTATTTTGAGCTATTTGCTATTATTTTGATTATAATCTTATTTTCCTGTTCTTCTTGCAGTGTCTCATTAGGCCACTAGGTTATAAGTGCAGTACTCAGGTAACTGAGGAACACGTAATGTGAAACGTCAGTGTACCGGTGTTCATCATGGAATAAAACCTGAGAGTGTAAGAAAGATTCCGTTTAAGGAGGACCTCTGAACTAATAAACAGTGAGAGGTGCGATTTACAATGCAGCACTTAGTATTGTATGGAATACAAAGGGGGGGGGGGACTTGAACCTTACTTGATTCACGTCTCTGTTTTCCCCTCTCCATTGATGCTTTGGGTTGAATGTTGAGTAACTTTAAAGTATTTTTAAAAAATCACTATCTAAATCCTGCAGTGGCAGAGTGGAATTGTCACTGGCTTGCAGAACAAGATGATAGTTCAAAACCCGAGTGGTTCTGTAGCCTCAAGATATCCTTTCCCTGTGGCACAGAGGCTATGTCGAAAGTTACAAAGAACATACTTGTTTTCCCCTTTTGGGACTAAAACCTTATGTTGAAGGAGCCCAAGATGTCATGAAAGAGGGTGGCATAAGCGAAAAACATGTGCCTCTCAGCGGAGCGGTTGTGGGCTCGAATCCAAGCAGAGTCCATAGGGAAAGACTTGGCAGAGACTCTGGGGCGGTAATTAGCAGTGGGAAGCATCGTTTGGAAAAATGGTGAGAGTCCAAAGAAGTGAGCAAACTAGACCAGCTGAAACTCCAGCAACTGACACGGACCAGTTCAGGTATGGAGGTGGAGAAGTGGGTAGAGTTCAAGGCAAGCAGAAGCAAAGTCTAAACAATCCTCTTTTTTTCCCTTCAAGATTTAACCATGATGTTTTTCTGGTGAATTATTGCATAACCATCTGCATTTATATCTCTGAATACAGGGACCATGCCTCCTCTTCTGTCCTCTTCGCTCCCCGTCTCAGAGATGAAGGGTGGTCCTCTTCAATCCAGAGCCGGGACAGGGATTCCAACCAGCAACCTCATCTATTATATAATAATAATAATAATAATAATAATAATAATAATAATATAATGCCATTTTGCAGACGCTTTTATCCAAAGCGACTTAGTCATGTGCGCATACATTTTTACGTATGGGTGGTCCCGGGGATCGAACCCACTACCCTGGTGTTACAAGCGCCATGCTCTACCAATTGAGCTACAGAGGTGGTAGATTTCTCTGACTGTTGTGTACTTCTTGGCACTACTATAGGACTTTATGGAAGAGATGATGTTGCTAGAGATAATAAATGTTTCTACTGTGTGAGGCAGGGAGCATCTACCATCGCCACAGACCCCTTCACACTAACTAGGAAACACTTGGTATATTAAAAGGTTGACATCTGAAGAGAGTAGGTTCATGTTAAAACGGCATTGGATGGGATTTGAACCCATGACCTTGGCGATTCAAGGCAATGACAATTACTGTTAGACACCAACTCCTTCAACTCAGTGTCCTTTGATAAACCTGTGTGTAAGAAACTGCTCAGACAAAGAGAGTGCATTTAACATTCTACACAACCTATGGACTGAGCTTTGAGCCCAAAAATACCTCTACAATATACTTTGTCTGTGTGTAGGGCTTTTCATTTCTGCTATTATTGCAGACATTAGAAGGAATACACAGGCTCGTGCTCCAACAACAGGAGAAGAGGTACTACCTTATGTACCCTACGACAAAATAAAACTTGATACGCCATAGAAATTAAAATCACGTTTTAGTCATCGACCAAACATTAGATCATATTTCAGTTGTACAACTGACTAGGTATCCCCCTTTCCCTAATTTGAGACAGGAAAAAACAGGATTTTTCAATCCAACCCTAAGCAATGACCCAGTGCCTGTGAATGAAACTCTCACTAACACCTTTAATAACGCAACACATGTAGGATAAGAGTATGGAGGAGGTGCACTTACTGGTAAAGGAGGATGAATTGGGGGTGAGGGTTGACTGGATCCAGGGGTCCATAGATCATATGAACTGAAAGACAAGGAGGTAGAGAGGGATTATGGAAGAGGTGTTAAAGGTTAACGGGGGGGGGCATTTAACTAAATCCACATGCCTTCTCATAACAATCGAATGTTACAATGCATCTGGTGATGACAGACCGAAACTCTTCGCGGTGAGATGTTGATTGACGTATCAACAACTAGTGTGTTGAAAAGGATTCTATGGGGATGGGGACCACGTGTAGTAGGGAGGGAGGTATGGATCACACCACTACCAGCTAACCTTAATGGGGCACAGATGGGCTAATAAACTCCTGGGAGGTATTAGTCTGCGCTAAGTAGCTTAGCCTCATTGACTGACTCGCTGGTCACCTCAGTCTAAACCAGAGGGGAGTTTTACCGCTTACAGTCACTGTACAACAGCATTCAGAACTTCAGTGTACTAACTGACATGGCACTGTAACTTGTTTTTGTGCAGTTTCATAGTAGGCACAAACCTACCCATTGCAGGAAATCAACATCAACGGATAGAACAGCAGTGATTGAGTTAAATTAATGACAGACAGAGTACATCATTATCCTTAAAACTTCCTGCCATTGCCCTTCTGTCATTACAGAACCTTCAGAAATTATTCACAGTCCTTGACTTTTTCCACATTTTCTTGTGCTACAAAGTGCGATTAAAATAGATGTAATTGTCATTTTTTTGTCAACGATCTACCCAAAATACTCTGTCAAAGTGGAAGAAAAATTCTAAAATGTTTTATTGTAATAAATAAAATATATATTTGGATAAGATAGGTCTTCAACCCCCTGAGTCAATACATGTTATACTCACCTTTGGCAGCGATTACAGCTGTGAGTCTTGCTGGGTATGTCTAAGAGCTTTGCAAACCTGTATTGTACAATATTTGTCCATTATTCTTTTAAGAATTCTTCAAGCTCTGTCAAGTTGGTTTTTGATCATTGCTTGACAGACATTTTCAAGTCTTGACATAGTTCAAGCCTATTTAAGTCTAAACTGTAATTTAGGCCACTCAGGAACATTCAACGTCATCTTGGTAAGTAACTCCAGTGTATATTTGGCTTATGTTTTAGGTTATTGTCCTGCTGAAAGGTGGATTTGTCTCCCAGTATCTGTTGGAAAGCAGACTGAACCAGGTTTTCCTCTAGGATTTTGACTGTGCTGAGCTCTATTCTGTTTGGTTTTTTAATCCAAAAAAAAAACCCTCCTAGTCCTTGCCGATGACAAGCATACCGCTAACATGATGCAGCCACCACCATGCTTGAAAATATGAAGAGTGGTACTCAGTGATGTGTTGGATTTGCCCCAAACATAATGCTTTGTATTCAGGACATTTTTTGCAGTATTACTTTAGTGTCTTATTGCAAACAGGATGCGTTTTGGAATATTTGTATTCTTAACAGGCTTCCTTATTTTCACGCTGTAATTTAGGTTAGTTTTGTGGAGTAACTACAATGTTTTTGATCCATACTCAGTTTTCTCCTATCACAGCCATTAAACTCTGTAACTGGTTTAAAACCACCATTGGCCTCATGTTGAAATCCCTGAGCGTTTTCCTTCCTCTCCGTCAACCGAGTTAGGAAAGACACCTGTATCTTTGTAGTGACTGATCCAAAGTGTGATTAATAACTTCACCATGCTCAAAAGGGATAATCAAAGTCTGCTTTTTTAAATTTATTTACCAATAGGTGCCCTTCTTTGCAAGGCATTGGAAAACCTCCCTGATCATTGTCCTTGAATCTGTTCTTGAAATTCACTGCTCGACTGAGGAACCTTACAGATAATTGTATGTGTGGGGTACAGAGATGAGGTAGTCACTCAAAAATCATGTTAACACCATTATTGCACACAGAGTTAGTCCATGCAACTTATTATCTGACTTGTTAAATTCATTTTTATTCCTGACGTTATTTAGGCTTGTCATAACAACGGGATTGAACAGTTATTGACTCAAGGCACTTTTTATTCATTAGTAAAAATTTCAGAAAACACAATTCCACTTTGACATTATAGGGTATTGTGTGTAGATCAGTGACACAAAATCTAAATTGAATCCATTTTAAATCCAGGCTGTAACAACAAAACGTGGAAAAAAATCAAGGGGTGTGAATACACTTATGATGGCACTGTATATCACTCATCTACAGTGGGGAAAAAAAGTATTTAGTCAGCCACCAATTGTGCAAGTTCTCCCACTTAAAAAGATGAGAGAGGCCTGTAATTTTCATCATAGGTACACGTCAACTATGACAGACAAAATGAGAAAAAATAATCCAGAAAATCACATTGTAGGATTTTTTATGAATTTATTGGCAAATGATGGTGGAAAATAAGTATTTGGTCAATAACAAAAGTTTCTCAATACTTTGTTATATACACTTTGTTGGCAATGACACAGGTCAAACGTTTTCTGTAAGTCTTCACAAGGTTTTCACACACTGTTTCTGGTATTTTGGCCCATTCCTCCATGCAGATCTCCTCTAGAGCAGTGATGTTTTGAGGCTGTCGCTGGGCAACACGGACTTTCAACTCCCTCCAAAGATTTTCTATGGGGTTGAGATCTGGAGACTGGCTAGGCCACTCCAGGACCTTGAAATGCTTCTTACGAAGCCACTCCTTCGTTGCCCGGGCGGTGTGTTTGGGATCATTGTCATGCTGAAAGACTCAGCCACGTTTCATCTTCAATGCCCTTGCTGATGGAAGGAGGTTTTCACTCAAAATCTCACGATACATGGCCCCATTCATTCTTTCCTTTACACGGATCAGTCATCCTGGTCCCTTTGCAGAAAAACAGCCCCAAAGCATGATGTTTCCACCCCCATGCTTCACAGTAGGTATGGTGTTCTTTGGATGCAACTCAGCATTCTTTGTCCTCCAAACATGACGAGTTGAGTTTTTACCAAAAAGTTATATTTTGGTTTCATCTGACCATATGACATTCTCCCAATCCTCTTCTGGATCATCCAAATGCACTTCAGACGGGCCTGGACATGTACTGGCTTAAGCAAGGGGACACGTCTTGCACTGCAGGATTTGAGTCCCTGGCGGCGTAGTGTGTTACTGATGGTAGGCTTTGTTACTTTGGTCCCAGCTCTCTGCAGGTCATTCACTAGGTCCCCCCGTGTGGTTCTGGGATTTTTGCTCACCGTTCTTGTGATCATTTTGACCCCACGGGGTGAGATCTTGCGTGGAGCCCCAGATCGAGGGAGATTATCAGTGGTCTTGTATGTCTTCCATTTCCTAATAATTGCTCCCACAGTTGATTTCTTCAAACCAAGCTGCTTACCTATTGCAGATTCAGTCTTCCCAGCCTGGTGCAGGTCTACAATTTTGTTTCTGGTGTCCTTTGACAGCTCTTTGGTCTTGGCCATAGTGGAGTTTGGAGTGTGACTGTTTGAGGTTGTGGACAGGTGTCTTTTATACTGATAACAAGTTCAAACAGGTGCCAGTAATACAGGTAACGAGTGGATGACAGAGGAGCCTCTTAAAGAAGTTGTTACAGGTCTGTGAGAGCCAGAAATCTTGCTTGTTTGTAGGTGACCAAATACTTATTTTCCACCATAATTTGCAAATAAATTCATAAAAAATCCTACGATGTGATTTTCTGGATTTTTTTTCCTCAATTTGTCTGTCATAGTTGACGTGTACCTATGATGAAAATTACAGGCATCTCTCATCTTTTTAAGTGGGAGAACTTGCACAATTGGTGGCTGACTAAATACTTTTTTTCCCCACTGTATATGAGATTATTTCATTTTTAGTTATCATTCAGTTATCAAAGGTTCAATCATAACTTGAGACACTCTTGTGTAACAGACTTCACATAAACCTGGCATTGATGTTTCAGTCATTGTTCAGCAACTAGACAGACAGAACTCACCAGGGATGAAAGTAGAGGTGAGAGCACCAACCCATCTGTCTCTGTGCTCGTCCCTCTGGTTAATAAACTGCAGGATACTAGGTGGAGAAGGGATATGCAATCTTATTACCATCACTATTAAATCACAGATCAATCAGTCAATCACTTTTATCAGTCACTGTATAGGGAGAAACGGGAAACTATCTTATCTTAATCAATGCAATCAAAAGAAAAGTACAAGGGTTACAATATAATCTATGCATATGGAAACAATTATCTGTTTATATACAGTATATTATAATTTAGATGGAAAATTTGCACATTTATTCAGTGCAATTTGGTTGGGTTAAAATTCATTTTTGAAATCAATATTTTCCACCTATAACAATGTATCAAATAACACCAAATTTGACTAGCCATGTTAGTTTCAAATGAGTCAGAGATCTGTCTAGTATCTACTCTATTCCGTATGTATAGGTATTTGACTAGTGAGGTCTGAAAACACAGTGTACGGTACAGTACCTGTCCATGACCAGGTTCCCATCATTGAAGCGGACCCCTGTCCACATGTCAAAGAACTCCGCGTCTGTGGGCTGGGTGTAAGGACCAAACACGTCCCCAAGCCTGACATGAAACCAAGAGTAAACAGGGTAAATGGTATATCTTTACAGTACATGAAATATGTTCGCTCAAACGCAATTGAGTGCTGGTTAGGTAATCCTCCATGTTTTTACTCGGTTTATTTCGTAAGCTATGCTTTGCAACAAATATAAATACCTTCATAACATTTAAATAAAATGTTGTGTTCAGCTTTGAAACAGTAAAATGGTTGAGGGGTTTATTATTTAGCTGAATGCACATAAGAGCTGGCACACTCGTGCCTAGTTCGCTTGCCAACAATGTTATCTTACTGTAAAATATGTCATATTACGGTTACATGCACACAATAATGCGATTATTGTGGATAGTCATTAATATAATAGTTCGATTAAAATGTTTATATGCTTTGCAAGAATAACGATCTCCCTAATAATCGTGTTTACATGGACACGTCGGAAATCAGGTTACCTGATGGCACTGATAAATGCAGATAATCGCCAATCAAAATTCAAGTCTAACTACCAATTGGATTTCACGAAATTGTGGCGAAAAGGGGGTAAAAGTATAATAAAATATATATTCTACCACCGCGACCACGTTATTTTTGGGAAGCATTTGATTCTAAATTCGGACATATAAAGTTTGTATGTGAAAACTACTTCTGAAGCCGAAACCACAGAGAGACGCCGTCAACATTTGCTTGCGAGATTAGAGTGCGTCAATTCACATACACAGTGTAGCATATGCCAATTTAATTGTCAACCAGAGTTGTATATGTTATGTTCGCTATGTAGCCCTTATGAATTATTGCTGTGTTCCTTTTGAGTAACCTTATATGTCCTACAGGAGCCTCCGTACGTGCCAGCTTTAAACAGTTATGTTAGCTCACGAATGTGAGGGGAGTTTTTGCTAATACACCCGAGCAGTTTATAAAGAATTTAGCTAGTCTTATTCTTTCTACATACTAGTATTCTCTCTTGAAATCAGAGTTCCTCAAGTTTCCTAGCCCAAGCTATATGGCTGTGATCGAAATCAACACAGGTAGGCATAACGTTATAGTTTTCAAATATGCATTATTTGGCACTAAATAGATACTTTAACTAAACATGTCACAATTCCAGACGTAACAATACACAAACATTTATTATTATTTTCTGGCAATTTATCCGCTCCTTTTACCAGCATTGCTTCGCGTAGAAGCGAAAAAAATAGACTTGCTTTTTAATTTGACACGCTATGATGCAGTTAACGCTCGCCCGTTCTGTTGTTCTATGATATAATGGCGGGCCGCAAACAAACGTTAAAGTTGCATGCCGCCAACTACTGTGCAGTCCGTTCTCTCATTCACTACCTTGCATTTTAATTCAAGCGTGTAGACGCGCGTAAAAAAAAAGCCGCGCAAAGAGCGAGGCTTGCTAGGCTGGTGCCAGCACATGCGCAGAACAAATGCACGGCTGGAACTCCGATGAAGGTGTTTACTTGTACTAATAATTCAAAAAATATATTCTGAAAACCAGGTAATTGTCGTATACTTACTTAGATTTTGACCCCACGCCGATCAAGATAAACAGAGTAAGGTGTTTACATTACTATTGCATAATCGGCCTACTGCCATAATCAGTTTAATATCGAAGTATGACTGTGCATGTAAACGTACTCAAGGTTTGACTGCAGATAATTCAAATTACACAATGAAAAAATATCAATGACGGAGCCCCTTGCTGTAACCCTGTTAGCTTGAGCTCATGTTAGCTTCTGTGTCCACATTAAAGATTCAAGCAATGTGTACAGTATACGTTTCCTGATACTGTATGTGAGAACACAGGCATGTACCCTTTAGAGAAGACCATGTAGTTGGTGAGACGGGTCAGCACCGAAGAGAGGAAGCTGGAGTCCTTGAGGAGCTGTGTGGGAAACAGCATGGCGATGATCCAACAGAACAACAATAAGCAGTCATAATCCAGAATATCCACAGTAAATGTTGACTAACCTTCTGAAGGAATCTGGGATGGTGTGTTTCAGGGAATATTCCTGTTTAAGAAAAAAAAACATGTACTTACATAAAATACTACATAACCAAACATGGCAAGTTAACAGTAAGACAAAGGCTATCAAAGCAATGTATCACTTTTACATGGAGTTCTTGACCGGTAATCTACATTGTACACATATGAAATGGTCCTTGCTATCCGGGATCCTTGGGATATCCCTACCCCTCCCCCATTGACGTTTACATTTAAAAGGGTTAGGGTAGGGGTTTTCTGTGCTACCTGCTAATTAACTGCACACACCTGGTGTCCCAGGTCTAAATCAGTCCCTGATCAGAGGGGAACAATGAAAAAATGCAGTGGAACTGGCTTCAAGGTCCAGAGTTGAGTTTGAGGGGATTAGAGTTTAGGGTAGGGACGTCCCAAGGATTCCAGATAGCACTAACCCATAGGAAACTATTGCGGTATAGTGTGTATGACTCGGAGTAGGGGAATTTGTAAGAACAGAAAATCACTGAATTGAATGAGGGGTTAATCCAAGGGTGAGCAACTCTGGTGCTAGCGAGAAGCAGGGTGTGCAGGCTTTAGTTCCAGCCTAGCCCAGATACTCAAATAGCAGCCTGCGGGCCACAGCTGCAGGTGTCATAGGCTGCAATTGTGATATATTTTTTTCACTAATTGGTCTCTTGACCAATCAGGTCAGCTCTGAAAAAGAGCTGATGTGAAAAGATCTGATGTGATTGGTCAAAATACCAATTAGTGGACAAAAATTAGAATTGGGCTGCTTGTGTAAACGCAGCCTTAGTAAAAAATATATATTTATAATTGGACAAGACAGGTGAGTTTACACCAGCTGCCCATCTTTGTCTAATCAGGCTCTGATTGGTTAAAGGTTGTACGCTACACACAACATATAAATATACTCCAGAGTCTCTTCTCCTCACTTCACCAGCACTGTTCATTGGGCATCATGGCTGCTAGTATTGGCTCAGGGTAAGATAGTGGCAAGATCAATGTTACGTTCATTACTTTGAGTATGTTGTTTAACATTCAAACCCTTTGCCTGTAGGGGCCTCCTCTTTGCTGAGCTGGGATGTTCATTGCTATCCTTATCAACAAGGTAAGAGCAACTCTAGAGTGCTCTGTTTGCTTGAGTTTTTTGAAGTTCTTTATTTATCTGAAATTAACATTAACGTTTTACATTTGTTTGTTCCTTCCCCAGTTTATAGGACCAGCTCTTTCCATCGAAGAGGGTCACACCCTGATCCTGCTGACCTAGAGTTCCAGGCAGGGGAGAACTCTCACTTTGAGAGCGTCTATGAGCACGGCAATAGTCGGCGCGAGACCGACGAGCATATGCTTTCCCCCCTCTCCTCCTAAGGGTGAGGCTGAAGGCTCTATTCCCGTTCCATACCGACTAGCTCATGTCAGCTCCAGCAGCAACCAGCAGGTTCAGGAAGAACAGCCAGAGCCTGAAGCGCCAGAGCCTAGTGGGGAGTCTTTCCAGGGTGGAGAAGACCCTTTACTGCACCATTGGGGGCCCTGGCTCTAACAAGATTCCTTGGCATGAGCAGAACAACCAGGTAAGGTTCTGATATCTTCTGGTTTATGTTCATGATTTCTTAGTATTGATGCAACTTCATTAATAATCCATATTTCTTGTTGGCTACAACAATGGTTGTTCCCAGGCTAAGGGTAGTGTCTGGTTGGAGTCTTCCCAGGGTGTATTTGTCTGGGTACCATCAGTATTGTCACTACATGGCTACTAGGTAAGGTTTTTACATCTGATTTCTGTTATTTAATTTATGATGTGTTGCAGCTTTAACACTCCCCCCCTCCCCCTCCCTCTTTTCTTTTTCTGGCTCAGCAGCTCTGTATTAACCTGGCTCCTGATATCATTTGGTTATAGTGCTCTACAACTTTGAATAAATTACTTTGTTTTTTTGTTTGTTTGGTTTGTCCATTAAAATGGTACATCTTACTAAAGTATGGTTTGGCCATTTGTGCTACCTGTAGCCAATCAGGAAAAGAGTTGGAACTGTACTCTACCTCCATTGGACAGACAGAGGCTGTTGATGGTCAAGTGTCCTGTCCTGTTGTGGTCACTCCTGTGAGATACAAAGATGGGGAAGGGGTCAGTTGGAAAAAGATCTATAGCATCCACCATATTTCAACTTTCCTGTTGTCAGGTAATTGAAGGGAAAACACTAGGCTATTGAGATTCAGTACTGATGGTTCCTCCAGGATTGGCTTCCAAGCCTAACCTTAACCAATTAGTGGGGTGGGTGGGGGGGGGGGGGATGCAAATTGACCCAAGGTCAGTGTCTAGGGGCAACTTGATTCTACTTGGTGCAGCTGAGCTCACCTGTAGAGTAGTTCCAGGGCCACAGTGTCTCCATAGTCGTGGGAGAGCAGGTTGACCCTCCGCTCTGTCAGACCCAGGTGGGACACCAACGCCTCCACAACGCTGGCCTGCTCAAAGATGGAGTAGCGGTGGGGCCTCTGTCAGGGAGACATCATGTCAGTATAGGTGAGAACCTTAGCTAGAGCAAAAAGTGCCTATTTGGATCATTTCTGTTAATGCATCGTCACTTTTCCTTTGTTCACTTGCTTTGTCATTACTGTTGGCACTGTTTGTGGGTTAATGTGTACGTTTCTCTCCCTGGTAGATTCCCTGGCTTTCTAACTGATGCCTCCTAGACAATATAGACCAAAACTCAAGTCTGTCATAGCCTGCGACTCACAGGTTTGTCACTGAAGCCAAAGCCAAGGAAGTCCAGAGCAATGACTCGGTTAAAGCGCTGATTCAGGGGCTCCCATATCTGTAAGACAGAAACACACCTGGCATTAAGACACCTGTCCAGATACCTGGATCATGTTCATAAGACAACTGAAATTGGGTACTACCTGAACTTGTCCAAAAATGCTTGTTTTTGTTTCCTGTTGCAAAACAATTTGCTACTGTGTGCCCTATTGAACATGGCCCTGTTCACAATCTACCATCAGAGATTGTACAATAATGGATTAAGAGCTATCCCAGCAAACCAATCGATCAAATCTGTGCATAATTCTATAGACAAGCCCCTTTCTCTTATCAGCTTACCTTGTACCAGTCAAGGCTGGAGGTAGGGAAGCCATGGAGGAGGATGACTACATCAGAGCTGCCTACAGCACCATAGGTCTCTGACAGAGGAAAAAGTCAAGCATACACATCGTTCATCACGTACAGTGGCTTGTGAACGCTTTCACCCCCCTTGGCATTTTTCCTATTCTGTTGCCTTACAACCTGGAATTAAAATGTTTTTTTGGGGGTTTGTATCATTTGATTTACACAACATGCCTACCACTTTGAAGATGCAAAATATGTTTTATTGTGGAACAGAACAAAACTTGAGCGTGCATAACTATCCCCCCCCCCCCACAAGTCAATACTTTGTAGAGCCACCTTTTACAGCAATTACAGCTGCAAGTCTCTTGGGGTATGTCTCTATAAGCTTGGCACATCTAGCCACTGGGATTTTTGCCCCTTCTTCAAGACGAAACTGCTCCAGCTCCTTCAAGTTGGATGGGTTCCGCTGGTGTACAGCAGTCTTGAAGTCATACCACAGATTCTCAATTGGATTGAGGTCTGGGCTTTGACTAGGCCAATCCAAGACATTTAAATGTTTCCCCTTAAACCACTCAAGTGTTGCTTTAGCATTATGCTTAGGGTCATTGTCCTGCTGGAAGGTGAACCTCTGTCCCAGTCTCAAATCTCTGGAAGACTGAAACAGGTTTCCCTCAAGAATTTCCCTGTATTTAGCGCCATCCATCATTCCTTCAATTCTGACCAGTTTCCCAGTTCCTGCCGAGGGAAAAACATCCCCACAGCATGATGCTGCCACCACGCTTCTCTGTGGGGATGGTGTTCTCGGAGTGATTAGAGGTGTTGGGTTTGCGCCAGACAGTGTTTTTCTTGATGGCCAAAAAGCTCAATTTTAGTCTCATCTGACCAGAGTACCTTCTTCCATATGTTTGGGGAGTCTCCGACATGCCTTTTGGCGAACACCAAACGTGTTTGCTTATTTTTTTCTTTAAGCAATGGCTTTTTTCTGGCCACTCTTCCGTAAAGCCCAGCTCTGTGGAGTGTACGGCTTATAGTGGTCCTATGGACATATACTCCAATCTCCGCTGTGGAGCTTTGCAGCTCCTTCAGGGTTATCTTTGGTCTCTTTGTTGTTACTGATTAATGCCCTCCTTGCCTGGTCCGTGAGTTTTGGTGGGCGGCCCTCTCTTGGCAGGTTTGTTGTGGTGCCATATTCTTTCAATTTTTTTATAATGGATTTAATGGTGCTCCGTGGGATGTTCAAAGTTTCTGATATTTTTTTATAACCCAACCCTGATCTGACTTCTCCACAACTTTGTTCCTGACCTGTTTGGAGAGCTCCTTGGTCTTCATGGTGCCGCTTGCTTGGTGGTGCCCCTTGCTTAGTGGTGTTGCAGACTCTGGGGCCTTTCAGAACAGGTGTATATATACTGAGATCATGTGACAGATCATGTGACACTTAGATTGCACACAGGTGGACTTTATTTCACTAATTATGTGACTTCTGAAGGTAATTGGTTGCACCAGATCTTATTTAGGGTCTTCATAGCAAAGGGGGTGAATACATATGCACGCACCACTTTTCCGTTATTTATTTTGGGAAGATTATAAATTTCACTTCACCAATTTGGACTATTTTGTTTATGTCCATTACATGAAATCCAAATAAAAATATATTTAAATTACAGGTTGTAATGCAACTAAATAGGAAAAACGCCAAGGGGGATGAATACTTTTGCAAGGCACTGTACCATGAAAATATGTTACATAGGTCAAAGAAGGTCAGTAAAGTAAAGGGCTAAAATTATGACTAATCTGAACATGGGCTCCAACTTTTAGCAGTCCAGACTGTTCACTGTACTGATTTAAAAGGAGACACTAGATGGCTACAGTAGTCCACGCATCACTGCATGCATCTCAATAATGTAAAGGAATGCTAATTAAAGCTCAGTTTCTTCCTCTTTCTTTTGTCCACATTAATCTGTGACAACTGGACAGTTCAAATACATTACAGTACACTTCCCCATAATGCTTTCAGTGCTCCTGTCAATTAAATTACATTTGCTTTATTGGCATGACGTAACAATGTACATATTGCCAAAGCTTACTTTGGAGAATTACAATATTAACATAATTAAAATAATAATTATCAATATTGTCAACGGAACAACAATAACCAAGGGTCAAAAGAACCATACACTGAACAATGACAATGGCATAGAGGACATGTGCAGGTTGGTTAGTCTGTCAGACACTGTCCCTCATTTTATGGCAGGCAGCAATGTAGTGCGCTGCCAACCCACAGCTCTCTGCGTCTTCCCCCAACAGGACGGGTAGCCTATTCTCATCAGAGAGGTCTTTGAAACCTTGAATAAGGGTTTCAAATTTGGGGAAATGACTCTAATTGTTTTATATTTTTGACATTTTGTCAGGAAATGCAGCTCTGTCTGGGGTTTGCTGTGGCGCAGTAGTTGCACAGTCTTTCATCTACGGGGAGACAGGTTTTCCTGTGTCTACCTTTCTCAATGGCAAGGCTGTGCTCACTGAGCCAGTACTTTGTCAAAGTTTTTCTAAGGTTTTGATCAGTAACCATGGTCAAATAGTTTGCCATGTGTACTGTCGATTTAGGCCCAGATAGCACTGCATTTTGCTTTGTGCTTGTGTTTCCCAATAAGTAATGTAGTTTTGATTTGACTGTGTTGTAATTTGGTTTATTCTGATTGATTGGATGTTCTGGTCCTGAGGCTTCAGTGTGTTAGTAGAACAGGTTTGTGAACTCAGCCCCAGGACCAGCTGGATGAGGGGACTATTTTCTTTGCTCAGCTCTTGCCATTGCAGGGCTTGGTAATGATATGAGAGGGGGTCACTGTATTTGAGATGTTTCCAAAACTTAATAGCTATTTTTTTAGTTTGTATTATTATTGGATATTTGCCTAATTCTGCCCTGCATGCATTGTTTGTAGTTTTCCTCTGGACATGTAGGAGAATGTTACAGAACTCTGCATGCAGGGTTTCAATGGGGTGTTTGTCCCATTGGGTGAAATCTTTATTTGCAAGTGTACCCCACACCTCGATGCCATAAAGTGCAATTGGTTCAATCACACATTCAATTAGTCTTTAAAGATCAGTACAGTGCACCACTATCAGGTATGTGCAGGGGATAGGGATATGGATTCATAAGCAAGTTCAAAATGTACAATGGTTGGATTTATATAATATGAATCAAATGAGAATAGACCCTATACCTCCATTCTACTCTTACTGATGCCAAATCTTACCTCTGTAGAATATATTGTTGCCCCTGAAAGTGAAGAATGCTCCGGCAGAGTGCCAGGTCAGGAGGGCAGGGGACAGTTGGGGAGGAGGGATGTGGAGGTAGACCGCCAGCAGAGGAATGCACAGCAAGCCCACAAGAAGCCACCATTCCCTCATCTTTCCTTAGGTAGGAGGGCCGGAATCGCATTACGCACTCTGGAATATACGGATGAAGACAACACTGGGGTCACAGCACGACATGTAATTTAGGCTAATATCACCCTTTCACATGACTGGTTTACAAGTGCCAGACCTATTATGTGATACCCAAATACTTCATACATTCTTGAAGCAACATGGTCGGCAGAACTAGACTTTGGAATATCGTCAAAATAGTGGGCTACAGGTAAACCTCGCTGTCTCCTTGCAACAATAGGATATGTTATCATTCCGTTTTAAAAATAAAATATTAGCCTACCTCTTGGAAATGTGTCAGTTCTGGACACTAAAATAACACTTCCGCCTGGGGCACTGTCAGTGCTGTACCTACCTACAGCCGAGTCGCGGTTCTGTCATTCCTGTGCGCTCAGAGCGTCCGCGTCCCGGTCATCTGGGTATGTTTCGAACCTTGGCCCAGTGCACTGCATTAGTGCAGAGTCGGGGAAATTGTATTATTTTGTAGTGTCGCATGGAGGATTGCCAGGGAGCTGAGCTCTAAATCTTCAGGAGCCATCTGTCGGTGTGGATGTCCAATAAGCATGCTACCTGTGTTTGAGGTTTTGTATTCATGCATCCATTTCCAAATGTCCACTTTCATGGAACAAATCATATACTGATTTGAAAATGACTATTACAATAACAATTACACTATTTAGGGAAGGCTGCTCATAGCATGAATCAATGGAACAGTAGTCGAGGGAACGTGCATTATCCTACTGATAATCAGTGCCATAATATCTCTAGCTGATTATTAAAATGAGACAAGGTCAATGTGGTGTATATATATATGATTATATTATCCTATATTTTTCTTCTCCATGCATGAGGAAATCACCGATCTGCAGCCATCCAGTGGACGAATTGTTAGTGGCAGGTTACTAGTTTCCGCGTATCTTTCAAAACCCACCCAGACGTACCACTAGATGGCAATGTAAGACAACTAAAGCACTAAGCAGACGTCTGACAGAAGTAGGGTTTCATTACAGGCAGAATCATACTATTATTAAAGGACACGTTAACTTTTTTTTAACCAAATCTGTATTTTGGATGTTATAGAAGTTTCCGGAAACTTTTTATTTTTTTAGATTTCACTTCGATTTGAGAAACATATCCCACCAGCGATAGACTTACTCATGCTGTCACAGGCACAGATAAAACATGAACAAAGGATCCAAAACCCAAATACGTCCTTTTGGAAACTGCAAATCTCTGTGGTCCACGTCTTTAGACGTTATACAAATGAAATTGTGTCATTCCGAAGTTTATCTGCAACCTTCTGACCAACTGGCAAGTGTCTTCACTGACATTTTCAACATGTCCCTGACTGAGTCTGTAATACCAACATGTTTCAAGCAGACCACCATAGTCCCCGTGCCCAAGAACTCTAAGATAACCTGCCTAAATGACTACCGACCCGTAGCACTGACGTCTGTAGCCATGAAGTGCTTTGAAAGGCTGGTCATGGCTCACATCAACATCATTATCCCAGAAACCCTAGACCCACTCCAATTTGCATACCGCCCCAACAGATCCACAGATGATGCAATCTCTATCGCACTCCACACTGCCCTTTCCCACCTGGACAAGAGGAACACCTACGTGAGAATGCTATTCATTGACTACAGCTCAGCATTCAACACCATAGTGCCCTCTAAGCTCATCACTAAGCTAAGGATCCTGGGACTAAACACCTCCCTCTGCAACTGGATCCTGGACTTCCTGACGGGCCGCCCCAGGTGGTAAGGGTAGGTAACAACACATCTGCCACACTGATCCTCAACACGGGGGCCCCTCAGGGGTGCGTGCTCAGTCCCCTCCTGTACTCTCTGTTCACCCATGACTGCATGGCCAGGCACGACTCCAACACCATCATTAAGTTTGCCGACGACACAACAGTGGTAGGCCTGATCACCGACAACGATGAGACAGCCTATAGGGAGGAGGTCAGAGATCTGGCCGTGTGGTGCCAGGACAACAACCTCTCCCTCAACGTGACCAAGACAAAGGAGATGATTGTGGACTACAGGAAAAAAAAGAGGACTGAGCACGCCCCCATTCTCATCGACGGGGCTGTAGTGGAACAGGTTGAGAGCTTCAAGTTCCTTGGTGTCCACATCACCAACGAACTATCATGGTCCAAACCAGTGGCGGCTCCTGAAAAAATTCTCAGGAGGGGCAATTTTTCTGATGATTTAGGTGACCTACACACATTTTAAAAAAGATATGTCCAGCAACAACATGAAGACAGGGGCAGCATATAAGTCAATACCAGAAGCATTTATTGACTGATCTGGGGAGATGGATTCCAGTTTCTGTGACAGATTATAAATAATCTCTGATGCCTTTGTTATATTAGCTTTTGGTTGAATGTACTGTCGTAGTAAATATATAATGTTATAGCTTGGTCTGACTAAAATCTTGTGCATGACCCATTTTGTGTTGGGCGTTTGTTTTCAATCAATGCTGTTCCTATCCTATAACAATGGACAAAATAGTCCTATCTTGTCAGCCTTGTCAGCAGGTGGCCAAGGACAACACCCACGCCATAGGTCTCTCAGTTCTTCCAACTCACGAGTTCTTGCTCTGAGGACACACACACACACACACACACACATCATCACTGATAACACACACACACACACACATCATCACTGTTAAACACACACACACACACACAAATCCCCTCTCTTTAGGCTGAACATTTGAAGACAGAGAACCCGACTCAGAGCCAATGCAACAGTGGAGGGGACCTCGCCCAACTCATCAGGACCAATCAGAAGATCAGAACTACTAGATTCAACCTACATCATTTATTGTATAAAATGTCTGCACACAATGTTTTCGGGGCTCTCTTCTCCCTAAGAGTTTGACAAACGAGTCCGTGCACGCGATTCCAGATATCTTTACCTCTGAATAAACTGCCTTTATTATACCATATCCACCCTGTCCAAAGTCTCTACTTGGTCTCAGTTCTCCAGTAAACGTGTGATTATCAACAGTACACAACGGTAACAAACAATTGGGGGAACTCACGGGACAGATAGTAAGGTCGCAATGACACAGAAAGCAGTTCAATGTCGGGGTACAGAGTCGCTCTCTTACCAGGATCGCGGTCCGCTCTGACCAGGGTGAAGCCGGCCGGCTCCACTTCTCTGTCCGGGACTCTGTCATCCAGCCAAGTCTCCCAGCTGTATTGGATTCCGCTGCCAGCAGCGTTTTCATTATTTAGTCCGTTCGTAGCGGGTATGTACACGATCAACAAGATCAGTCCAAAACCCACCACTGGAAATCCAGGGTTGGCAGAATGTTTGTAAACTAAGTCTACAAATTAAAAACATAAAATAACGCCACACTGCAGGTCGCAACAGAGACGCTGCTAGCCGCTATTGTCTTAGTTACGTTCATGGTTACGTCACGTATGACGAAAGCGCGTAAGTGCAAGCCCACAGACACCCATAGAGAATGTATTGAAAGCTTTGAAATTTGAAAAAAATAGATTTTACATGACAGGCTATGAGAGACTTCTGGGCGATTTTCAACCTGACTGAAATCGCCCCAAAAACGGGCGGGGCCATTTGAAGCACGACTTCAGCCTGATTTGACATTTAGTGGCTGGCAGATCAGACGTGAACACTGATAACTACTGTTGCCGTGATATAATTGATTAGAAAAAAAATCCCTTCCTTTTCCCGTTTGGCAGTGCGTCGCCCATATCGCCCTATTGAACAGGCCGTCCCTGGTCCAAACACACCAAGACAGTCGTGAAGAGGGCACGACAAAGCCTATTCCCCCTCAGGAGACTAAAAAGATTTGGCATGGGTCCTCAGATCCTCAAAAAATTCTACAGCTGCACCATCGAGAGCATCCTGACTGGTTGCATCACCGCCTGGTATGGCAACTGCTTGGCCTCTGACCGCAAGGCACTACAGAGGGTAGTGCGTACGGCCCAGTACATCACTGGGGCAAAGCTCCCTGCCATCCAGGACCTCTATACCAGGCGGTGTCAGAGGAAGGCCCTCAAAATTGTCAAAGACTCCAGCCACCCTAGTCATAGACTGTTCTCTCTGCTACCGCACGGCAAGCGGTACCGGAGTGCCAAGTCTAGGTCCAAAAGACTTCTCAACAGCTTCTACCCCCAAGCCATAAGACTCCTGAACAGCTAATCATGGCTACCCGGACTATTTGCACTGCCCCCCACCCCATCCTTTTTACGCTGCTGCTACTCTGTTAAGTATTTATGCATAGTCACTTTAACTCTACCCACATGTACATATTACCTCAACTACCTCAACTAGCCGGTGCCCCCGCACATTGACTCTGCAACGGTACCCCCCTGTATATATAGCCTCCCTACTGTCACTTTATTTTACTGTATATATAGCCTCCCTACTGTCACTTTATTTTACTTCTGCTCTTTTTTTCTCAACACTTTTTTGTTGTTGTTGTTTTATTCTGACTTTTTTTGTTTAAAATAAATGCGCTGTTGGTTAAGGGCTGTAAGTAAGCATTTCACTGCAATGTCTGCACCTGTTGTATTCGGCGCATGTGACCAATAAAATTTGATTTGATTTGATTTCTATTCCATTTTGTTGGCCTTGAGGAATACTTTTCCATGTGCATAGGCTATGTGCCTTTTTCATCCAAAATACAGATTTTTTTTTTAAGTGCACTTGTCCTTTAAGGTGGCCTGTTATGCATGATAAATGAAAAACATGACTGTATTTAGGCTAAATATCAATTTTTTATTTTTAAAAACCATACACATTACTCGACAAGTTTCAAATGTAAATCCAATCACGATAATCATTTAAATTACTCAAGAAAAACAGACGAAGTAGTTTTTATTTCCAAATGTTAAGATAAAAAATAATAATCCATAAAACAGATGGATAAACATTCATTCCCGTTACAGGAAGAATCTACAGAACAAATTTATGGATTCTTTTTTCTTCCCATTTCTCATTTTTGCAATCTCAAGATGCTTTTTTATTTGTAAAAACACAAGGAAAACAATTTATTCCCAAAATATAATTGTCATTGAGCAACTACTGAACATATCCCTTTCCTCCCTGTCCCCCCCTCTCTTGGCCCACTACACCCAGCTTTGGGTGAGAGGTCTAAACAGGTGAGGGACTTAACAGTCAGAATCATCTGCACCCTGCTGCCTAAACAAAAACAACCCAACATGGCTGACAAGCTACTTCACAACATTTAAAAAATGTGTTAGTATTTTGACCACAGGCCTATATAAAAGCCTAGTCTCCTATTTCATACCATTTGCCACCCTGAGAAAAATATTCCTATCATCAGAACCAATTGCAACCCTTTTTATTGAGCGCCCCACCCAGTCCCAAATGTTCCATTGTGTAATTTGTGTCAAACCCCAAAACTCTGGTTCAGTAGGTTGAAAGTTATCGTCTGCGTTTCCATAAAAATACAAAGGTACAATTTGTATGGTTGTCTGTATAAAAATGTTCCCAAGGGAGGTGTTATGAAACAAAGTACCCCTGTGCAGTTACCAGTGTATGCCTAATCTTTTTATTCTTTAAAAATGTGTGTGTGTCAATCTTTTAGTTTTTCCAGTATATCAGGTGTCAAAAATATTCTACAAACAAATTAAATGCAGCAACATTTATGACTGTGAAAGGAGTCTTAGGAGGGGGGGGTTGATTTTTAAAACATCAACAACCCAGAAATTGAGGGGGAATTTAAGTTTTCATAAAAATAAATGAAAATAATTGAATAAAACATGAAAATAATCCACTTGCTTTTTTTTTTTTTTACCAATACAATATTTTACTACCTAAAGACCAAAAATGTGAAGTTAAAATGTTTTCTTAATTTATAGAATCCGTTTTAAATTCAACCATTTTCTATGCCTGAGTAAACAATATTGTACATTGGCAGGGCCTGAAGTTTCGCTGAGTAAAAAAAAAGAAAAACAGAACTGATTCTCAATATGATGACCAACTGCCAAACTCCCTTTATGAACTCTTAAAGTGTAAAAAAATACTATGATTTTAATACCCCTCCCCTTAACCCACAATTAAGGAAATGAGAAACAGGACTTTTGAGTTTCCCTGTGAACGAGAAAAATGGAACATTGAAACTGCTAAAGCAATGAACATGGTAAATATTTATAGAAATGTGAATGGATAGAGTCCCTTGGTGGTTCTTACCCCTTCCCTCTCCTGTTGAAACTCTCCACCCCCCCCAATGGACCGCTTCGCTATACAAGCCTTAGTGTTTATCTGTTTGGCTAGAAGGTTTCAATTTATCTACAAATATATAACAAATAAAAATTGCAGGCAAAAAGAGTTAAGTTTCAATAGAAACACCCTTTTTTCCTGAAAATACAGCAGTATCTGAAATAGTCCTCTTATTCAATGTTTTACTCTGTCCCTCATTTTTCTGCATCGTACGTCAGGAAGCTCTTTCGTCTACAAACAGAAAAAAAGTATCTACAAACTTTGTAAACAGACCTGCTTTTTCCAAAAACATAAATAATTAAAAATATTAACAGCCAATGGAGCAGAAAAAACTTTTCTGAATGAGCAAGGGCCAAAGACATAAATATACAACACCATTCAGATAAAGAGAAGCTAAAGGTTGTCTTTAATTTCATACAGCTGATCTTCAAGCCAGGAGGAGGACCTCCACCCTCATAAAAATAATAATATTACAAAAAAAAAAAACAGGTCACTTTCAATCTGAGTTTATATTCACCCCTCTTGCACCAAGAACAACCTAAAAGTTATCAATGAGGGAGGGGTGGAGACAAAAGAAGCCCGCACATTGCCAGAGGGGTATTTTTTAAAGAAAATACAATTTCTAATTAAATAAAAGAAAATCATCAAAACCAAACCCTACATTCTCGTGAATGTTTGCTCTTGTTTCAGTCCAGCCCAAGCTCTAAGCTTACAGAAGACTATCCACTCTCCATTCCACTCTCCCCCGCCTTTCCTCTTCTCCTCTGCCGTCTCTCCTCCTCCGAGGCGAGCTCCTGATCGTGGGTAGAAAAGTGGCCGTGGTGGTGGTAGTAGTAGTGGATGAGGGGTGGGGGAGCTGGCTCAGAATCAGAGGGAGGTCTCCAGGCTGTGTAAGGGGCTCCCTGGGGCCGAGGGGGTCCCTGCTGCCTTGTTGCCCTCCACGTAGAGGTGGTTGTTGCCGCTCTCCACTGCATTATTGTTCTGGTTGGGTGAGGGCGTCGGCTCGAGTGACGGGGAAGGAGGGGTGGGCGTGGCGTTGCGGGGGGAGGCGGAGTTGCGCTTGGTGGGGGCATCATCCTCGGCGTCGGTGTCGTCGATGAGGGGGATGGAGGGCTCCGAGTCCTCTATCCTGAACTCTGGGTGGGTCATGAAGTTGTGGATGGAGCTGCGAGACTCTGGTTTCTCCAGCCCCTCATAGGGGGACAGGGAGCTGCGGAATGCATTCACTACCCGGATCTGTTGGGGGGAGGGAGGGTAAGGGGGACACACAGTCAGTCTCAACATAGAATCATACACACATACATTTAGCATTTTCAATTGCAGTTCAAACCATGGACACAAAATAAATGGGGCTTTGTTTTTAATGGGTCAATTGCGGTGAGTTTGGGACGGGGGACATGAAAAAACACCATTGATTTTGTTGTGAAACTCTCAACAAGACATGCAAGTATGCAGTGAGGACTAGTCCCGGAGGCTACGGTCAATCGGTGTGTCGTTGTCAACCCTGATCACTTTTGTTACCGTCTTTCCTCGGACTGAGACTGAGCACTCAGTGGTGGAAGAAACCAGTCAACAGTTAGTGGGTCGTGGGACATATGTCTCTTACCGTCGGCTTTCACACCTCAAGAAAACTCTCGGGGATTCAACAAACCATTGAGAAAACAACGCAACTGTTTTGAGGGGAGTAGTAGTAGTAGTAAATATCATTTTAAAAAATCCAGCTCCAAAAATCCAACCCTCGGTTCATGTTATTCAAAATGCAAGAAAAATCGAGGCATGTTCTGGGGCGATGTTCTGGACGAGAACACATCCATAGAGGACAGAAGCTTGGACACAGATAGGTTACTTGTTTTGGTCATGCTCAGGGGGAGGGAGGTGAGGAGGGTCAGTCACTGATTATGTTGATGTGGAGAAAACAAAAACTGCAGCAGCCAAGCAGATCTAAAGTTTATAGCTAGATACGCAACAGCACAAGAAACACCCAAACGGACTATATAGACTGAACCCATGCAGAGCGGTGCTACCTTGTGTTCAACAGTAGTAAACCTTTGAGTATAGCCCATGACACATTTCACAGAATCTAAGGAGGAATATGGTTGAGTCAGTAAGATTCGGGTGCTTTTTTGCTTCATTTTTTGGGGGTGACAACAGTGGACAGTACACACTTGCTATGAAAGAGGAATATTGAAATAAAAAGTATCAAATTATATCAATCCTAAATGTTAAGTGTTCTCATCAGCAAAGCACCTGGAAAGAGAAGGTTCATCATTTAGTGGGGAGATATGGCTTACACCCCAAAGAGACAAATTGAAATTAAAACATGGTCAAAACACTGCTCACTAGTATCAAAGCCTCTGAAGAAACATCACATCAGTTAATACAATCAATGTCTGCAACTGCAGGTCAGCCATTCTAAAAGAACAGTTGAGTTCACACAGACACACTCCCTGGTAGAGAACAGTTGAGTTCACACAGACACACTCCCTGGTAGAGAACAGTTGAGTTCACACAGACACACTCCCTGGTAGAGAACAGTTGAGTTCACACAGACACACTCCCTGGTAGAGAACAGTTGAGTTCACACAGACACACTCCCTGGTAGAGAACAGTTGAGTTCACACAGACACACTCCCTGGTAGAGAACAGTTGAGTTCACACAGACACACTCCCTGGTAGAGAACAGTTAATACACTCGGAACACATATCAAAGCCCTTAATCTGGGTCTAAGGAAAGAAGGTTCATTTGGGAAGGGATAGCCTTGGTTATTTGCGGGATGCTGAAAATTCCATTCCGGAGAGGACAGAGACATTCCAGGAGCCTCCTGCACACAGTACAGCAGCCCCCGGAATGTTCCACTGATTGTCTATTAGTTGGGCGACAAGGTGGCTGGAATACCCAGACCGACCTAACACTCTGGACTGGACTTCACCCTGGAAAGACCCTGAGAAAGAACCATGCCGGTCTAAAATGGAAAAGATCATTATTGGTTACGTGGCAAATGTTGACCAACGTAACCAAAACATTGACAATATGTTGATTTGGAGAGAGAAATAACTCTTATTTGTTTATGCTCAGTCAGAGACAACCTCTGGTTTTTGGGGGGATTTTAGCAATACCATCTACCGTGACCATGGGCATATACTCAAAACATTTACACAGCTACTAGAGAGGGGGGCCAGAGCTGCAACAAGACCCATGAGAGCGCTAGTAGCCAGGGGGGCCAGCCAGGGGGGCCAGCCAGGGGGGAGGGGGGCACAACAGCAGATGTGACCAGACAACAACCTCAATCCAACGTTCCTCTAGCTCCTCCCTCCCTCCTCTCCCCCAACCTCTATCTTCAGAGAATGAAGCAGAAGCAGGAACAGAAAACAAGATGTGACACAGAAAAAACCCTCAGGACTAGTGGTGACCTTGTGGGTGTTACAGTACATCGATATACACAGCAGTTATGTTTCCAAGCAACATGTGGTTGTTTTTTGTATTTTTTGAAGAAAAGTAGGGACAATTAAGAGTGAATGAATTCAACGTTAGGCGAGAGAGTAGAAGAGGACGATGTTAGATTTTCATGCACTAAGGAAACCCACACTCACACCCCACAGTGGAAGAAGCGGTGTTGGCGTCAGTGGCAGTAGTAGAAAAGGCTACATGTGTAGGGCTAGAAACATTGGTTACATCGTGCTGTTGTTGGCTGGAGGTGGAGGGCTGCCGCCTTAGCTGGCGCTCCTGAAAGGAGCTTCCGCTCTGGAAGGCACTCACTACATCCATCTGCAAGGAATCAGATAGGGTGACAGGAGAGGATAGGGCCCAGAACCCACAGCAAGAGGAGAGAGGCAAGAGAGAGAGAGAGCGAGCGGAGAGAGAGAGGAGAGCGAGAGGAGAGCGAGAGGAGAGCGAGAGGAGAGAGGGGAGCGAGAGAGAGAGAGAGAGAGAGAGAGAGAGAGGGGAGCAAGAGGAGACCAAGAGTGGAAGAAACCAGAGAAAGAGAAAGGTGAGAGGAAGATGACAGAGAAAGAGAGAAAAGGCACCAAAATACAATAGAAATGTATATTTACCCCCTCAGAGAGACATAGCAGTTGAGAGAGAGAAGGGGGGGGGAAGGCACTGATCTGAAGAAGGTTTCCCCAGAGCCTGATCTGACGCTTTACATTTACTCAGAAAAGAAATCATCCCATATTCAAATAACTTTCACACCTGGTCCTTTAAGATACCTGTACCGTTATTTTCTCTGCATTATGTGGTCTTCTCAGTATCACACAAAAAGGGGCATTTTCTTCATTGACCATTACATTAACATGATGTTCAACTCAGCTTGTTAGAAAGCCAGAAATAGAATAGGCAAAAAGGACCTTGCTTTAGCTTTCCAAAGCAAACAGGAAATCAAGTCAAAAGAAGGCTTCTGAGGGGAACATGCCAGCCGTTGATTCAAAGTGCTGAGAGGAAGGGGATGAGAAGTGCGTAGAGTGTTAACCATAACATAACCTTATGGCTTGTGATTCCTCTCTGCTGTGGTCGACATCGGTGGAGAAGCAGTCAAGGAGGACATTACCTGAGTCTGGATGCGGTTGAGGCCCCTGAACCAGAGGATCTGTCCACGGCGCAGCTCGCGCTCGGCGTGGTCGATCTCCTCCATGTCCTCCATGTCCTCCAGCTCCTCGTCGGGGATCTCCTGCCTCTGGGTGCCGTGGCCGGCAGACTTCAGGAACCTCAGACTTTTGGTGGGGATGGATGAGATCAGCTGGAGGGAGGAGAGGGCAGAGGGCTTATCAGAGTCCAAACCATGTCTGCAATATTGGACCGCAAATCCCATCTCTGCCACAGAGGACTGACTACTAACATACAGACAGCAAAGACCCAGATTACTAGTACATATGCAATGACAAGCTGGACTGCAACAGCTGCACAACAGGCACCCTCACACAATGTGCATCAGTTAACCGAACCACCAGTTTCCACAGGAAGTCAACTCGGAAAATAAATGTGCCTGAGGCTAAAGTAATGGGTTGTTGTCTGGTGACAAAGCAATGTTTGGTCTGTGGTCATATCCGGCCATTTATTTGCTAGGGTCAGCATCACAAAATGCAACACCAATGAAATCACAATCAACAACATAATTAAAACAGGAGAAGGCCAACAGGAAATTGTAATGCAATAGATATTTCAGAAATAATATGACGGCGCTCAAATCAGGGATTCTAGATCCTTCTGTAAAAATCATCATCCAACTAGCCATTTCAATACAGTGTGGCTACCCAACACAGCCACATTGGGGCAGTAGTGTATCCCTGACGGATGGGGCCGTGTTGGAAAGTTACAGGTGACGCACTTGCAACTCACTGAGTGTGTGTGTGTGTGTGTGTGTGTGTGTGTCTGTGACTTCTTACCTGACCCCAGAGGAGACTGCTGAAGCCCAGAAAGGTGCACCATAGCCACTGGTCGATGCTCAGGCCCACGCAGCTGAACGGTTTGCCTCCCCACTGCACTATGACTATCTGTGTGGCCGGAGAGGAAAGAAACACATTTAGAGGTCAAGCTCATTTTCATTCATGCCAATGGTTTCTTGGTTTCCTGGTAATTCCATTTTGACGGATGTGTGTTACAACGGTTTTCATGTGAACCATGTATGAATATGGTTTGGGTTTCGTTTTTCTTCATCCTTTATTTATCCAGGTCAGAGCCATTGAGATGGGACTCATTTAAGGGAGCCCTGGCCTTCTTATATATGGGGAAGCATCTATATTCTTCCAGAAATGGACCCCCTTTCCAATACAAGTGTACTACTTTTGTAGCCTGCAGTCAGGCCAAATGTAGTGCACTATATAAGGAATAGGGTGCCATTTCAGACATAAACATCTGAAACCCTACCTCTTCAAAGAGTATCTTAAATTAACCCCACATCAACAACGTGCACTATTCTTTTCCTGCTAGTGCTGACTTTGCTGATAACTACTTTGAGGGGAAATGTACTGATACGACTGTGATATGTGGTTCTCTCACCTATCTTAAGATGAATGCACTAATTGTAAGTCGCTCCGGATAAGAGCGTCTGCTAAATAAAAAAAATGTGTGTCTGTTTAAAGCAGTGAGCAACAGGCAGGCAGACATGCTACAGCCTGAAGACACTAGGCACTAAGTTACCTGGATGATGAAGGTGCCGAAGACGATGGAGCAGAAGATGAGGTTGTTGAAGATGCCATCGAAGACGTTGCGCTCGCCGTGGATCTTCCTGGCGTTGATCTCGTTGAAGAGCTGCAGGAGGACGAAGGTGTTGAAGATAATGGTGTAGTGCTCCGAGGGAGGAGAGTGGAGGGGCGCGTACCGCCCGCTGTCGATGTCAAAGATCTGCTCGCCTGGGAGGGGGAGGAGAGAGATGGGGAGATGAAGTGTTGGCCTACTAGTTTTTAAAAATATATTTCTCTGAATTTCATGGAAGGTCGCTACTCCCTTGTACATGACTGCTTAATTAAGGTCACTAATTAGTAAAGAACTCCCCTCACCTGGTTCTTTAAGTCTTAATTGAAAGTAAAAAACTAGCAGACACTAGGCCCTCTTTGGAATGATTTAAAGGTAGACTCAGCGATATGATGCAGAAAGTATAACAGCATAGTGGGTAAATTTCCGCAACTACTAAGAACGTTGAAGCACATGGCTCAACTTCACCGCTGTTTTGGTCCGGTGGCTACCACGCACTAACAGCGTTAAGCGAAACCCTTACACATGTGCAGATACTGTATGAGAGCGAAGTGTTGCATCTCGCTCATTAAAACATCTGCGGTGCTGCTCGTGGCAACATCATTTGGCTGAGTCTACCTTTAACCTTTATTTATTCAGTAAGTCCCATTGAGGTCAGAACACATATTTTACATCAAAAGACCTCTTTCAGATCAGTAAATTTCACTTAAACTTTCAAATGTTCTCGGCCTTCGAAAGGGAAGAGCCCAACCCTTTTGTCGACTGAGGTTAATCTGACACTGAAATGAGACTGGACAGCCCAATAAGATGGCAGCCCAGTCACTAGACAGTGTGGTCGACCTACTATTTTCCAAAAATACACCGGATTGGTGGAGTGAAATGTGTTGATCTACAGGGTCAGCAATAGTAGTACGGCGAACCCTGGAGCAAATTAGGGTTAAGTGCCTTGCTCAAGGGCACATCGATAGGTTTTTCACCTTGTCAGCTCGGGTATTTGAACCAGCGACCTTTCGGTTACTGGCCCAACGCTCTAACCGCTAGGCTACCTGCCGCCCTAGTTAAGGTTGTAGTAGTTAAGGTGCTACGATCAGCGAGCCAGTCGATCAAGACCGCCTCATACCCATGTGAAATTGAATGGCATATGGTAACCCGTTTCAGCTCAGTGTGCAATTAAAGTGAGATACAATCAGTGAGGCAGATAATGCACACACGCTCCAGTCATTTACCTACGAAGAGAAGGGTGAAGATTATGATGAGCTGGTAGACTCCGTGGCCCAGGATGTTCTTCATCATGGTGCGGGAGATAAGGGGCTTGTTGCGGCCGTACGGCTTCCTCAGCAGGAGAGACTCGGTGGGGGGCTCGGTGGCCAGGGCCAGGGAGGCAAAGGTGTCCATGATCAGGTTCACCCACAGCATCTGGACAGCTTTCAGTGGAGAGTCCTGGAGGGAGAGAACGAGAGGGTGGTAGGAAAAGGAGAGGGGAGACAGAGAGGGATGGTGGTAAGAAGGAAATGGAGAGGGGAGGAGAGAAAGGGGGTGTGAAAAAGAGGAGAAGGAGAGAGAGATAGAGGACAGAGAAGGGAGTTGAAAGAGGAGGAGATAGAGAAAGCGGGGGAGAGCAGGACAGAGTGAGAAAGAGGAAAAAGAAATGGATTACTCATGCAGTCACTACTACTTACATAACATCCTCCACACTATCCCAACGGCAGACTGCCGACACACTGCACAAATCCAACCAACGCATTAAAAGAAGCGCAGGCCATAACACGAAGCGCCGATGCTGCCTGAGCAGTGATCATTGAAAGCTTAGTCTTCAGTAGCCCACACACTGCTCAGAAATGACACACAAGCAGCTATACAGTGTCCACTTCCTGACTCACCAGAGCTACTCAGGCTCCATTACAGAGGCAAACCACTTCACACCAGCAGAGGAGCTAGCGAGCTACATACAGTGGGGAGAACAAGTATTTGATACACTGCCGATTTTCCTACTTACAAAGCATGTAGAGGTCTGTAATTTTTATCATAGGTACACTTCAACTGTGAGAGACGGAACCTAAAACAAAAATCCAGAAAATCACATTGGATGATTTTTAAGTAATTAATTTGCATTTTATTGCATGACATAAGTATTTGATCACCTACCAACCAGTAAGAATTCCGGCTCCCACAGACCTGTTAGTTTTTCTTTAAGAAGCCCTCCTGTTCTCCACTCATTACCTGTATTAACTGCACCTGTTTGAACTCATTACCTGTATAAAAGACACCTGTCCACACACTCAATAAAACAGACTCCAACCTCTCCACAATGGCCAAGACCAGAGAGCTGTGTAAGGACATCAGGGATAAAATTGTAGACCTGCACAAGGCTGGGATGGGCTACAGGACAATAGGCAAGCAGCTTGGTGAGAAGGCAACAACTGTTGCCGCAATTATTAGAAAATGGAAGAAGTTCAAGATGACGGTTAATCACCCTCGGTCTGGGGCTCCATGCAAGATCTCACCTCGTGGGGCATCAATGATCATGAGGAAGGTGAGGGATCAGCCCAGAACTACACGGCAGGACCTGGTCAATAACCTGAAGAGAGCTGGGACCACAGTCTCAAAGAAAACCATTAGTAACACACTACGCCGTCATGGATTAAAATCCTGCAGCGCACACAAGGTCCCCCTGCTCAAGCCAGCACATGTCCAGGCCCGTCTGAAGTTTGCCAATGACCATCTGGATGATCCAGAGGAGGAATGGGAGAAGGTCATGTGGTCTGATGAGACAAAAATAGAGCTTTTTGGTCTAAACTCCACTCGCCGTGTTTGGAGGAAGAAGGATGAGTACAACCCCAAGAACACCATCCCAACTGTGAAGCATGGAGGTGGAAACATCATTATTTGGGGATGCTTTTCTGCAAAGGGGACGACTGCAACGTATTGAGGGGAGGATGGATGGGGCCATGTATCGCGAGATCTTGGCCAACAACCTCCTTCCCTCAGTAAGAGCATTGAAGATGGGTCGTGGCTGGGTCTTCCAGCATGACAACGACCCAAAACACACAGCCAGGGCAACTAAGGAGTGGCTCCGTAAGAAGCATCTTAAGGTCCTGGAGTGGCCTAGCCAGTCTCCAGACCTGAACCCAATAGAACATCTTTGGAGGGAGCTGAAAGTCCGTATTGCCCAGCTACAGCCCTGAAACCTGAAGGATCTGGAGAAGGTCTGTATGGAGAAGTGGGCCAAAATCCCTGCTGCAGTGTGTGCAAACCTGGTCAAGACCTACAGGAAACGTATGATCTCTGTAACTGCAAACAAAGGTTTCTGTACCAAATATTAAGTTCTGCTTTTCTGATGTATCAAATACTTATGTCATGCAATAAAATGCAAATGAATTACTTAAAAATCATACAATGTGATTTTCTGGATTTTTGTTTTAGATTCCGTCTCTCACAGTTGAAGTGTACCTATGACAAATTACAGACCTCTACATGCTTGTTCTCCCCACTGTACGTATTAGCGGCTTAGCATGCTAGCAGAGCAGAGTAGCATACAGTGTGTGTGTGTGTGTGTGCGCGCGCGCACCCGTGTGGCCCTCTAGTAAATGCTCAGCCACTCATTGCTCATGATCCCAAAATTACAGCACTGTTGGATAATGCACTCAGCTCGGGCCCAGAGCTTTAAATAGCTGTTTGTTCCTTTTCTATTGCAGGCCCATTTACCATTGTTTTATGCTTGGTTGAGCACTGATTTGGCGGCTGCTGTGACCGACAGGTCAAATAGGGGCAGATGATTGCTACCACTAGTCACAGAGAACCTGAAAAGTAGGACCTATTTCAAAACCTGCTCTGATCCAAGGGAATACATTAGAATAAATTGGTTGCGGTTTCCAACGTGCAGGGCACCATTTTGTACTGCCTCAGTCATTGTTGATACACACACAGATCATAGACTTCAGTCATAGGTGAGAAAATTCTTGCCATTCAAGCTAAGGGAGGATAGATCCTGGAGCTGCACCTAAGAACCAAACCCTCTATTCCTTCTACAAACTCCCCTCTGAATGCAAATCAAATCCAAGAGCACAGCGATTCGTTTTTCTCCATATCACATACAGTGAGTCATGTCCGCTCTATTCATGACATTTCTATCTGCAGCTTCCCACATCACCGGCGTTTCCATACCTGTATGATACAGGATCCGGTGAAGGCCATGATGATGGCCACCACGTTGACAGTGAGTTGTGTGTGTGTACACTGAGTGGACAAAACATTAAGAACACCTGCTCTTTCCATGACAGACTGACCAGGTGAAAGCTATGATCCCTTATTGATGTCGCTTCTTAATTCCACTTCAAATCAGTGTAGATTAAGGGGAGGAGACAGGTTAAACAAGGATTTTTAAGCCTTGAGACAATTAAGACATGGATTGTATCTGTGTGACATTTAGAGGGTGAATGGGCAAGTCAAAAGATTCAAGTGCCTTTGAATGGGGTATGGTAGTAGGTGCCAGGCGCACCGGTTTGAGTGTCTCAAGTGTTTTTCACGCTCAACAGTTTCCCGTGTGTATCAAGAATGGTCCACCACCCAAAGGCCAACTTGACACAACTGTGGGAAGCATTGGAGTCAACATGGGCCAGCCTCCCTGTGGAATGCTTTCGACACCTTGTAGAGTCCATGCCCCAATGAATTGAGGCTGTTTTGAAGGCAAGGTGTTCCTAGTGTTTTGTACACTCAGTGTATGTGTGTGTTAGGGATTATATATTTTTTGGAGACCTGCTCACGCAGCGCGAGAGAGAGCTGGTGTGCTGCGCTCTGCTTGTTTCAGCAGAAGGTGGGAGAGGGGCGGGAGAGGAGAGGAGCAGGTGTGTGTGACAGTCTGCATGTGTGGCATGGAGGGAGAGAGAAAGTAGCTAAACCGACACGCGATAATTATATTTTAAGACGAAGCCTTTTCATTTTAAAAATAGGCCTATATATTTTTTTCTTCTTACAAATGAATACTCTCTCAAGTAGTGGAATACTAACGTCCGTTGGGATATTTGAATAACCGTGCCCATCCCTAGTTTGTGTGTGTTACCTGCGTGATGCAGGCGCCGGTGAAGGCCACGATGACAGCCACTACGTTAACGGTGAGCTGAAACTGGAGGAACTTGGAAATGCTGTCGTAGACATTGCGTCCCCACATCACCGCCTTGACGATGCTGCTGAAGTTGTCGTCCGTCAGGATGATGTCAGATGCCTCTTTGGCCACGTCCGTGCCAGCGATACCCTGCAGGTGACACACATTCACATAAAGTTCTATATTCAATTTATGCAGAGCTCGTGGTCTAGCATTAACACCCCCCTGCTCTGGATACACATACATCTCTCCCAGGAGACCGGCGTTCAATCCCCACTCCAAACCTTCATACGGTTTCTCCATATCCCTGTCTACCCCTCTGTCCATTCATAACGGTCTCATTAAGTCAAAATGCGTAAGAGAAACAAGTTAGATATTCAAGTAGTCGTAGCCCTATACACATGTAATTGCGGTGCAGTACTTTTGTTGTTTCTGTTGATATGTGCGATATGTGATGGCCATTGGTCACTGCTGAGTGTGATGTTATCCGTCAGTCAACTTCGTTGAACTTTAGTTTCACATTTGTATCTATTTTTTCCCACATGATATATTAATTGTATTGCTTTGTAAACATGCAGTAAATTACATCCATAAAGTTTACAATGCCATCTTTAAACCCAACACCCTTTTTGACTACCCATATAAAACATGCAGATTAAAGTTACATCATGATCGTTATCTGGACTTGTGACGATATGACTCATGGTTATCTGGACAGTATGAGCTGCCATACAGTATGGGCAATCATTTACAGCCAAATAGTATCAACATGTTAATTTCTGATACGACGGGCAGAGAAATGAGACTCACCATGGCGAAGCCGACATCGGCTTTCTTCAGGGCTGGCCCGTCATTGGTGCCGTCTCCTGTGACTGCTACTACCTGCCTCTGTTCTAAGACCGTACTGTCGATGATACCTGGAGGGAGAGAGAAGGATTTTTTTGGGGATTAAATTACTCATTTGAAATTTAAAATTTCAAGACACTGACATTTTCCATTTTCATCCTGAAAGAGCAAATGTCACGAATTCAGCCAAGGCTGCCCCTCCTCCTTGCTCGGGCAGGTTTCAGCATTCGTCGTCACCGGCTTACTAGCGACTACCGCTCCATTTACCATCACTCCATTTGTCTTGTCTTGTCAATCACACACACCTGGTACTCATTCCCTCATTAGTCTGTGTATAAGTGTTCCCTCTGCCCCCTTGTCCTTTGTGAGGGATTGTTCGTTGTGAGAGCGAGTAGCTCGGTTGAATTACTCTTTACTTGTATGCAGCCAAGGTTGATTTTCCCTTGTGCTAGTTTTGTTCTGTCGTTATATGCACTACATTATTGTACACTGAATAAACTCTTGATTTCAGTGTTTTACCTCCTGCGCCTGACTCCGTCATTCACACCTCATCACAGAATCACTCACCCGCTATGGAGTCAGCGGGAGAAGAGCGCACACCTGGAATCGTGGCAAGGGTCCAGGAGCATTCCACGATGCTGGCCAGCTTGGGGGAAGCGATGGATCGGGTTCTTCAAGTCGTCCAACGCCTGGGGAGAAGAGGAACCGATCTGTCGAGACCAGCTGGCCAACCGGATCCAGCCACCTACATCACAGCACCCGGAGGGATCCAGATATCCCGACCTCGGGCGTTCGATGGGACGCCGGCTCTATGTCAGGGATTCCTTCTCCAACTGGAGCTGTATTGCTCCAGTGTCAGGCCGGCGCCATCAGATCAAGAGCAGGTGTCCGTCCTCATTTCCTGCCTCTCGGGGAAAGCCGTGGAGTGGGCCAATGCGGTTTGGAGAGAAGGAGGAGCCGCGTTGGAGGACTACAGGGAGTTCACCCGCCTATTTCGGGCTGTTTTCGATCACCCGCGAGAGGCAGGTGAGCAGCTGGTCCACTTGAGGCAGGGGACGAGGACAGTACAGGAGTTTGCTCTGGAGTTCCGGATCCTGGCAGCAGGGTCCGGGTGGAACGAGCGGGCCCTGATCAACCAGTTCCGGTGCCATCTACGGGAGGACGTCCGACGGGAGCTAGCCTGCCGTGACACCAGTTTGTCTTTTACCGAACTGGTGGACATGGCCATTCGTCTGGATAACCTGCTGGCAACCAGAGGACGTACTGGAGGAGGTCTGCCCGTTCCCGCCCCGACCGACGCGGATCCAGAGCTCATGGAGCTGGGTGGTACCCCGCACCGAGAGAGCGGAGGACGACAGCGCCAGTGCCACTCGGATGGCACGAAGGGACATTCCACCACACGTTGTCGTCAGTGCTCTTTTGGGTCAGGAGGAAACCGGCAGGGCACTCTCGCATCACCCCAGGTATTGAGCACCCACTCTTGTTCAGAGCCCTCTGCTGAGCACTGTACTATACCCATATCCTTCCCTGATCACATGAGAGTTCCCCAGTGTAAGGCGCTAGTCGATTCAGGCGCAGCTGGGAACTTTATGGACAAAACTTTCACACGCCGCCAGGGCATTTCATTAGTTCCCCTATCCATTCCACGCCCCATCAGAGCACTTGATAGTCGACCATTAGGGTCCGGGTTGATTAAGGAAGTCACGGTACCAGTCACAATGATCACATAAGAGACGCATTGTGAGCAGATCACTTTTTCCATCATTGAGTCTCCTGCTTTCCCTGTGGTGTTAGGTATTCCATGGCTAGCACTCCACAACCCCACTTTCTCATGGCCACACACGGGGTGGTCGCGAGAGTGTCAGGGTAGGTGTATGGGTGTTTCCGTTGGTGCAACCATGGTGGAAAGTCCAGACGGTGCCTCCAACGTGCGCATTCCCCCCGAATACCATGAACTGGCACAAGTCTTTAAAAATAAAGTGACTAAATTACCACATCGAGCGGGGGATTGCGCAATAAACCTTTGGGTAGACGCTGTACCTCCCAGGAGTCATGTGTATCCCGTCGCAGGCGGAGACGGAGGCTATGGAGACATACGTCACCGAGTCCCTGCGCCAGGGGTACATACGTCCCTCCACTTCACCCGCCTCCTCAAGTTAATTTTTTGTGAAGAAGAAAGACAGCGGTCTGCCCCCGTGCATTGACTATCGACCACTGAACAAGGAGACGATTAGATTTAGTTATCCTCTCCCCCTCATTCCGTCAGTGGTTGAGTCATTGCATGGAGCGCGCTTCTTCACTAAATTAGATCTCAGGAGTGCGTACAACCTGGTGCGTATCCGAGAGGGAGATGAGTGGAAGACAGCATTCAGCACAACCACAGGGCATTATGAATACCTGGTGATGCCCTATGGTTTGATGAATGCTCCCTCAGTCTTCCAGTCCTTTGTGAATTAGGTGTTTCGGGACATGCTTGGTCGCGGTGTAGTGGTCTACATCGATGACATCTTGGTGTATTCCGCTACGCGCGTCGAGCATGTGTCCCTGGTTCGCAAAGTACTGGCCCGACTGTTGGAAAATGACCTTTATGCTAAGGCAGAAAGTGTACGTTTTTCCAGCAGTCCGTCTCTTTCCTCGGATACCGCATTTCTACCACAGGTGTGGAGATGGAGGGCGACTGCATTGGAGCCGTGCGTAATTGGCCGACTCCAACCACGGTAAAGGAGGTGCAGCGCTTCCTTGGCTTCGCCAACTATTATCTGAGGTGTATCCGGGGCTTTGGCAAGGTCGCAGCTCCCATTACATCTCTGTTGAAGGGTGGGCCGTCCCGGCTCCGCTGGCCTGCTGAGGCTGACAGGGCCTTCAGTAACCTGAGGCCTCGGCCCCTGTACTGGCCCACCCCGATCAATCACTACCGTTCGTAGTGAAGGTGGATGCGTCCGAGGTTGGGATGGGAGCAGTCCTGTCTCAACACTCGGGCACGCCACCCAAGCTCCGCCCCTGTGCGTTCTTCTCAAAGAAGCTCAGCCCGGCGGAGGAGAACTACAGCGTTGGTGATCGGGAGCTGTTGGCTGTTGTCCGAACTCTGACAGTGTGGAGACATTGGCTCGAGGGGGCGAAACACCCATTCCTCGTCTGGACGGACCACCGTAACCTGGAGTACATCCGGGCAGCGAGGAGGCTGAACCCTCTCCAGGCCAGGTGGGCCCTATTCTTCACTCGGTTTGATTTCACACTGTCATACATTCCAGGTACGAAGAACGTGAAGGCAGACGCACTGTCCCGGCTGTACGATAGAGGAGAGGCCCAGAGACAATACCCCCATACTGCCAGACTCCTGCATTGTGGCGCCGGTAGTATGGGCGATGGATGCGGATATAGCGCAGGCATTACGCACAGATCCATTTCCACCGCTTATCCTTGATCGTCTGATCTACTGGGCACACACGTCACCCTCCTCTGGTCACCCAGGTATCGGTCGTACAGTGCGCTGCCTGACCGAAAAGTACTGGTGGCCTACCTTGGCTAAGGACATGAGGGTGTATGTTTCCTCCTGCTCAGTGTGCGCCCAGAGTAAGGCACCTCCCAGCAGGTAAGTTAAAACCTTTACCAGTTCCACAACGACCATGGTCTCATTTGAGTGTTGATTTTTTAACTGATCTGCCTCTCTCTCTCTCAAGGGAACACCACCATCCTTGTTGTTGTGGACCGCTTTTCGAAGGCCTGCCGCCTCCTTCCTCTGCCCGGTCTCCCCACGGCTCTGCAAACTGTGGAGGCCCTGTTTACACACGTCTTCCGGCACTACGGGGTGCCAGAGGATATAGTGTCTGACCGAGGTCCCCAGCTCACGTCAAAAGTCTGGAAGGCGTTCATGGAACGTCTGGGAGTCTCGGTCAGCCTGACCTCTGGGTTCCACCCTGAGAGTAATGGGCAGGTGGAACGGGTTAATCAGGATGTGGGTAGGTTCCTGAGGTCCTATTGCCAGGACCGGCCGGGGGAGTGGTCGGTGTTCCTGCCATGGGCAGAATATGCCCAGAACTCTCTCCGCCACTCCTCTACGAACCTAACGCCATTTTAGTGTGTTTTAGGTTATCAACCGGTTCTGGCACCATGGCATCAGAGCCAGACCGAAGCTCCTGCGGTGGATGACTGGTTTCGGCACGCTGAGGAGATGTGGAACGCTGCCCATGTTCACCTCCAACGCGCCGTGCGTCGTCAGAAGGCCAACGCTGACCGTCACCGCAGTGAGGCCCCCGTCTTTGTACCGGGGGATCGGGTCTGGCTCTCGACCCGGAATCTGCCCCTCCGCCTGCCCTGCCGGAAGCTGAACCCGCGGTTTGTAGGGCCGTTCAAAGTCCTGAGGAGAATCAACGAGGTCACATATAGGTTATTACTCCCCCATGATTACCGTATTAACCCCTCGTTTCATGTGTCACTCCTCAGGCCAGTGGTGGCTGGTCCGCTCCAGGAGTCTGAGGTGCGGGAGGTCCCTCCAACTCCTTTGGAAATCGAGGGGGCGCCGGTGTACTCTGTCCGGTCCATCCTGGATTCGAGGAGCCGGGTGGGGGGCCTTCAGTACCTCGTGGAGTGGGAAAGGTACAGTCCGGAGGAACGGTGCTGAGTCCCGGTGAGGGATATCCTCGATCCCTCTCTGCTGAGGAACTCTCCCTGCTCCACGTCCTCCTGGCCGTACCCGAAGCCGGTGTCGGCGCGCTGCTGGAGCTGCGCATCAAGGGGGGGGTACTGTCACGAATTCAGCCGAGGCTGCCCCTCCTTGCTCGGGCAGGTTTCGGCGTTCGTCGTCACCGGCTTACTAGCCACTACCCCTCCATTTATCATCACTCCATTTGTCTTGTCAATCACACACACCTGGTACTCATTCCCTCATTAGTCTGTGTACAAGTGTTCCCTCTGCCCCCTTGTCCTTTGTGAGGGATTGTTCGTTGTGAGAGTGAGTAGCTCAGTTGAATTACTCTTTACTTGTATGCAGCCAAGGTTGATTTTCCCTTGTGCTTGTTTCGTTCTGTCGTTATATGCGCTACATTATTGTACACCGAAAAAAACTCTTGATTTCGGTGTTTTACCTCCTGCGCCTGACTCCGTCATTCACACCTCATCACAGCAAAGCAAAGTACCTTTGACTAATGTGTGCTTGTCGGTGGGTGAGGATCGTGCAAGTACTCGGAGTTTGGGCCAGATCTTATCGATGCGCTCTTGTTCAATCTAGAAGGGGGAAAAGGAGACTAATTAGCCTACAATCCCAATTCTTAATCTATCAACCATGCTGTTAGTTTGTTTCATTAGTCCATCAGGCCCAGCTAACCCTACTAGGTTTATAAACACTGAAGTACAATGTCAAACAGGGTCGTGTTCATTAGGGCACGCAATGGAAAAAGGTCTCAAACCTTTTGCAACGGGAAATGAAAATAAGTGTTTCTTATTGGACAAGCCCAGGTAGTCCCTCCCTGTTTCAATACATTTTCTTCCGTTTGATGCCTAACAAACACGACCTAGTTGGTTGGGTTTTCGTGTAAAGGCACAACAATATATTTAACCCACCTCTCCCTTCTCGTTGCGTATCCGTCGGTTGAACTCCTTGCCTTCCATGCACAGGAACTCGTCTCCGGGCTGCAGGATGCCGCACTTGATGGCAATGGCGCGGGCCGTGTTGATGTTGTCCCCGGTTACCATGCGTACCGTGATGCCGGCACGCTGACATTTCTTGATGGCGTCTGGGACCTGGAGGGGCAGAGAGAGAGAGAGACGTGTTAGTGTGACTGACTGGCTGCGAAATCCGGGTCTCCTGCCAGTTGCAGGACTGTCCTAGCCTGCGGAGCTCAAGCCTAGGCATCAGCTCAGGGAGTGTACACAAGTCTTCAGGTCTCGGGCAAGGTCATTGTACGAGCGAACCACTTCTGTTCCATAGGGAACAAGTCATCCTCAGTACTCCACCTGGTTGCAATGGGTCTTTAACTACGCTTTCACCATCACAGGAGCTGTTGATAGACCATGTGTGAGGCTGACAGATATTATCCATTAACTAGGACCCAGAGTTGTTCCTAGTCAGTGGCCTCTATGAATGTCACATATCTATACTGATAAGAACACACTTCGGGGTCAATGGAAATGTCAATAACACAATAAATCTGACATTTGCATACAACTGTGGGCGGAGGCTTGCTTCCTTTTCACTAGCATCATGCCCTAGAAGCAATGTCGGGGGTTTGGTAGGTAGGTAAAGTATATAATATCAGATTACTCCACTGTATCTTTGCTAATGTCGGTCTGCTTGTTTTGTTTGACTGTGGTCCATAAACTGACCTCGGGTCTGACGGGGTCCTCGATGCCCACCACACATACACAGGTCAGGCTGGTGAGGATGTCGTTCTCCTGGTCCCAGTCAGGCTCGCCCTCCGAGACAGGGAAGTCGCGGTAGGCCAGGCAGATGGTGCGCAGGCCCTCTGAGGCCATGGGCTCAATCACCTTCTTCACCATGTCCTCTCTGTCCCGGGGACGGAACACCTTGGTCTCGCCGCCTGCCGTCAGGAGCTTAGAGCACCTGGTGGTGGGGGAAAAAAAGAGAGAGAGCGAGAGCGAGAGAGACACAGAGAGAGAGAGAGACACAGAGAGAGACAGAGAGAGAGAGAGACAGAGAGAGAGAGAGAGAGAGAGAGAGAGACACAGAGAGAGAGAGAGACACAGAGAGAGAGAGACACAGAGAGAGAGAGAGAGACAGAGAGAGAGAGAGAGAGACAGAGAGAGAGAGAGAGAGACAGAGAGAGAGAGAGAGAGACACAGAGAGAGAGAGACACAGAGAGAGAGAGAGACACAGACAGAGAGAGAGAGAGAGACACAGAGAGAGAGAGAGACACACAGAGAGAGAGAGACAGAGACCTAAGTAAGCTGGTCCTGGGGCTCTGTTCACAAACACAAACAGACCCCACAGAGCCCCAGGACAACAACACAATTAGACCCAACCAAATCATGAGAAAACAAAAAGAGAATTACTTGACACATTGGAAAGAACAAAAAAACAGCAAACTAGAATGCTATTTGGCCCTAATCAGAGAGTACACAGTGGCAGAATACCTGACCACTGTGACTGACCCAAACTTAAGGAAAGCTTTGACTATGTACAGACTCAGTGAGCATAGCCTTGCTATTGAGAAAGGCCGCCGTAGGCAGACCTGGCTCTCAAGAGAAGACAGGCTATGTGCACACTGCCCACAAAATGAGGTGGAAACTGAGCTGCACTTCCTAACCTCCTGCCAAATGTATGACCATATTTGAGACACATTTCCCTCAGATTACAGCGATCCAAAAAGTATTCGAAAACAAACCCAATTTTGATAAACTCCCTTATCTACTGGGTGAAAAACCACAGTGTGTCATCACAGCTGCAAGATTTGTAACCTGTTGTCACAAGAAAAGGGCAACCAGTGAAGAACAAACACCATTGTAAATACAACCCATATTTATATTTATTTATTTTCCCATTTGTACTTTAACTATTTTCCCATTGTTACAACACTGTATATATACACATATGACATTTCAAATGTCTTTATTCTTTTGGAACTTCTGAGTGTAATGTTTACTGTTAATATTTATTGTTTATCTACTTCACTTGCTTTGGCAATGTTAACATATGTTTCCCATGCCAATACAACCCTTAAATTGAATTGAATTGAGAGAGAGACAGAGAGAGAGAGACAGGTTGGTAAAAAGGAGGCGTGTTTGGAGCCATTTGGGAAGAGGCTTAGACTCATTTCTCCGGGCCTGTTTTTAAGATGCTACATTAAGGGGCTTGGTGGGATGCACTTGAACTAATTAGCGCCTAAGCCTAAAACAATTCCTTTGCAAGCCTGTCTGGCCACCAAGAACCCATTTTAAGCTCTTTGAATGAGAGGTGCTTAGTGCTTTGCTAATTTTGTGCCATCCACTACAAAACCAAAATCGCCCCACACTGAATACTGAGAGCAGGTTGATTTTGCTTGAAACCCAAACCTACTTCTTTAGGAGGATCTCGGAGGCTCCCTTGCTGAACATGCGGAAGCTCCCGTCGGCGTTCTTCAGCACGGTGCTCATTGACTTCCTGCAGGAGTTGAAGGTGTAGACCTTGTAGAGCTTCTCCTCAGGGATCTCGTTGCGGATGGCCTGGTAGTCACGCTTCAGGTCATTGGCGAAGCCCAGCAAGGCACATTCGGTTTTGTTGCCCACCTGGCGCGGCAGACCACCTTCCTTCTCCGGAGACTGGTTACAGAGAGAGACACACCAAGTCTCATGTAAGGGTCATGTTCAGTTGGCACAAAACGGAAGAAACCAGTACCAAAGGGAGTGCAATGGGGAGGTACCATCTGAACTTGCCCAATAAGAAAAGCTTGTCTTCCATTGTAAAATGTTTTGCTACGGCATGGCCTAATGATTACGACCCAGGTCATGTTGGAGGCTATTAACAGTACATTCAGTCATCTCATACTAGTGATTTGTTACTGACATGACATTTACAAGCAGAACTCCTACCCCACATTTAAATCAACTAAATTAATCGTCAACATCTACTCTAAACCCATCATTGCCTGCACATCGATAGCACACACACATCTGTGCAGTTCTCCTGGATAGACCACCATTTATCGAGGCAACCTCACTCACCATAATGTTGGTGGTGTAGGCGCTGTTGACGCTGATGCCCAGGACGAGGATGTCCATGATGGCGGCGGGGATGAGCTGGGGCTCAGGCACATTGCGGTAGTGCTTGTCGGCCACGTAGGCCTGCACCACCGTCATGCGGTTCATGGTCAGCGTGCCCGTCTTGTCCGAGCAGATGGCCGTAGCGTTGCCCATGGTCTCGCAGGCGTCCAGGTGACGCACCAGGTTGTTGTCTTTCATCATTTTCTGTTAGGAAGAAGATGGAGGAGGGAGAAGGGGAGAAATCATGAAAAAGGTCATTGAATTAAATATGAGCTGCAGAAGGTAAATATGAGCTGCAGAAGGGGGTCAAAAGCCTAAAAATAGAAAGGGAAGGTTTAACTAAGCTATTCCATTCAACAGTAATGCAGTGACAACCTCTCCTCCCTGCATCAACAGCTGCTATAGCTTCTAAGTCCACAGTGGTGTGAATGGGCTGGATAACTCCTTAGATACTGGTCTTCCAGAGCTAGAGTCTACTACTGATATTAATAATCAGCCTGTTGGCCCAACAACTCCAGTAAGAAGGGTCATGACATAGCCAATTGGCTTTAATGTATCATGGAAGGTTAGCCAAGACTCTAGCTTTAAGAGGCTAAGTGAAGGGCTAACTGGCTGAAGGCTAACCTACTTGTAAGCGAATAAAGCTACGGTTAACAAGTAAAGCTTGTTGGAAGTGCGGGACCGTTCACACTGCTTGCGGTAAAAAGCTACACCAGGAAGTTAACTGATGAATTGCAACCATGCACATCCACTATGGCTGTGCGATATGACCTAAAAATCGATGTTTTCAAACTTATGGGCGATTCACAATATACACTATATGTACAAAAGTATGTGGACACCCCTTCAAATTAGTGGATTCGGTCATTTCAGCCATGCAATCTCCATAGACAAACATTGGCGGTAGAATGGCCTTACTGAAGAGCTCAGTGACTTTCAACGTGGCACCATCATAGGATGCCACCTTTCCAACAAGTCAGTTCGTCAAATTTCTGCCCTGCTAGAGCTGCCCCGGTCAACTGTATGTGCTGTTATTGTGAAGTGGAAATGTCTAGGAGCAACAACGGCTCAGACAAACTGGTAGGCCACACAAGCTCACAGAACGGGAACGCTGAGTGCTGAAGCGAGTAAAAATTGCCTGTCCTCGGTTGCAACATTCACTACAGAGTTTAAAACTACCTCTGGAAGCAACGTCAGCACAAGAACTGTTCGTCTGGAGATTCATGAAATGGGTTTCCATGGCCGAGCAGCCGCACACAAGCTTAAGATCACCATGCGCAATGCCAAGCGTCGGCTGGAGTGGTGTAAAGCTCGCCGCCATTGGACTCTGGAGAACGCTACCTGCCCCAATGCGTAGTGCAAACTGTCAAGTTACCTGCCAAGTTTGGTGGAGGAGGAATAATGATCTGGGGCTGTTTTTCATGGTTGGGGCTAGGCCCCTTAGTTCCAGTGAAAGGAAATCTTAATGCTACAGCATACAATTACATCCTAGACGATTCTGTGCTTCCAACTTTGTGGCAACAGTTTGGGGAAGGCCCATTTCTGTTTCAGCATGACAATGCCCCTGTGCACAAAGCGAGGTCCATACAGAAATGGTTTGTCGAGATCGGTGTTGAAGAACTTGACTGGCCTGCACAGAGCCCTGAATTCAACCCCTCGAGATCGGTGTTGAAGAACTTGACTGGCCTGCACAGAACCCTGAATTCAACCCCATCGAACACCTTTGTGATGAATTGGAATGCCGACTGCGAGCCAGGCCTAATCTCCCAACATCATTGCCCGACCTCACTAATGCTTGTGACTGAATGGAAGCTAGTCCCTGCAGCAATGTTCCAACATCTTGTTGAAAACCAGAAGAGTGGAGGCTGTTATAGCAGCAAAGGGGGGACTGTGAGACGCGGTGTGGGTGAACGGATGATCTCCGCATGTGTATTTTCCCACCGTAAAGCATGGAGGAGGTGGTGTTATGGTGTGGGGATGTTTTGCTGGTGACACTGTCTGTGATTTATTTAAAATTCAAGGCACACTTAACCAGCATGGCTACCACAGCATTCTGCAGCAATACGCCATTCCATCTGGTTTGGGCTTAGTGGGACTATCATTTGTTTTTCAACAGGCCAATGACCCAACACACCTCCAGGCTGTGTAATGGCTATTTTACCAAGAAGGAGAGTGATGGAGTGCTGCATCAGATGACCTGGCTTCCACAATCCCCCGACCTCAACCAAATTGAAATGGTTTGGGATGAGTCGGCCGCAGAGTGAAGGAAAAGCAGACAACAAGTGCTCAGCATATGTGGAAACTCCTTCAAGACTGTTGGAAAAGCATTCCAGGTGAAGCTGGTTGAGAATGCCAAGAGTGTGCAAAGCTGTCATCAAGGCAAAGGGTGGCTATTTGAAGAATCTCAAATATGAAATATTTTTATTTGTTTAACACTTTTTTGGTTACTACGGTCATGGTCAAAAGATTTGAGAATGACACAAGTATTGGTCTTCAAAGTTTGCTGCTTCAGTGTTTTTAGATATTTTTGTCAGATGTTACTATGGTATACTAAAGTATAATTACAAGCATTCCATAAGTGTCAAAGGCTTTTATTGACAATTACATTAAGTTTATGCAAAGAGCCAATATTTGCAGTGTTGACCCTTCTTTTTCAAGACCTCTGCAATCCGCCCTGGCATGCTGTCAATTAACTTCTGGGCCACATCCTGACTGATGGCAGCCCATTCTTGCATAATCAATGCTTGGAGTTTGTCAGAATTTGTGGGTTTTTGTTTGTCCACCCGCCTCTTGAGGATTGACCACAAGTTCTCATTTGGATTAAGGTCTGGGGAGCTTCCTGGCCATGGACCCAAAATGTCGATGTTTTGTTCCCCGAGCCACTTCGTTATCACTTTTGCCTTATGGCAAGGTGCTCCATCATGCTGGAAAAGGCATTGTTCGTCATCAAACTGTTCTTGGATGGTTGGGAAAAGTTGCTCTCGGAGGATGTGTTGGTACCATTCTTTATTCATGGCTGTGTTCTTAGCCAAAATTGTGAGTGAGCCCACTCCCTTGGGTGAGAAGCAACCCCACACATGAATGGTCTCAGGATGCTTTATTGTTGGCATGACACAAGACTGATGGTAGCGCTCACCTTGTCTTCCCCGGACAAGCTTTTTTCCGGATGCCCCAAACAATCGGAAAGGGGATTCATCAGAGAAAATGACTTTACCCCAGTCCTCAGCAGTCCAATCCCTGTACCTTTTGCAGAATATCAGTCTGTCCCTGATGTTTTTCCTGGAGAGAAGTGGCTTCCTCGCTGCCCTTCTTGACACCAGGCCATCCTTCAAAAGTCTTCGCCTCACTGTGCGTGCAGATGCACTCACACCTGCCTGCTGCCATTCCTGAGCAAGCTCTGCACTGGTGGTGCCCTGATCCCGCAGCGGAATCAACTTTAGGAGACGGTCCTGGCACTTGCTGGACTTTCTTGGGCGCCCTGAAGCCTTCTTCACAACAATTGAACCTCTCTCCTTGAAGTTCTTGATGATCCGATAAATGGTTGATTTAGGTGCAATCTTACTAGCAGCAACATCTTTGCCTGTGAAGCCCTTTTTGTGCAAAGCAATGATGACGGCACGTGTTTCCTTGCAGGTAACCATGGTTAACAGAGGAAAAACAATGATTTCAAGCACCACCCTCCTTTTAAAGCTTCCAGTCTGTTATTCTAACTCAATCAGCATGACAGAGTGATCTCCAGCCTTGTCCTCGTCAACACTCACCTGTGTTAACTAGAGAATCACTGACATGATGTCAGCTGGTCCTTTTGTGGCAGGGCTGAAATGCAGTGGAAATGTTTTTTGGGGATTGAGTTGATTTTCATGGCAAAGAGGGACTTTGCAATTAATAGCAATTCATCTGATCACTCTTCATAACATTCTGGAGTATATGCAAATTGCCATCATAAAAACTGAGGCAGCAGACTGTGAAATGTAATGTGTGTCATTCTCAAAACTTTTGACCACGACTGTACATGATTCCATATGTGTTATTTCATAGTTTTACAATGTAGAAAATAGTAAAAATAAAGAAAAATCCTTGAATGAGTAGATGTTCTAAAACTTTTGACCGGTAGTGTATATATATATATATATATAAAAAAGTTCTCAAAATAAGCTTTGTTGCACTATTAAAGGTCGATTCACTGCATTTCAAACAATCAGGAATAATCTAATTATACCTAGGCTAAATATAAGCCTTCCACAACCATTAGACCCACTAATAATTTAATACAAATAGTTTAACTTGTTTTTTTGCAATAATCACTGATCTGACTTAAGTCTATGAAAATGTTTTAAAAAAACTAACAAATTTAACCATGCACATCCACTAATAATGACCAACTTCTTGTAACAGACATTATAGAAAACGAACACAGGTCTCATTAACAATCTCAAGCACAAGCCCACGTGCTAGTGAGTAGCCAGCTAATCTTTATATTTAAAGTCTAGCCAACTTAGATCTATTTGCTAGCTAACAAGGTAGAACAGTTGAACTGTTATAAATAGACCCTCCTGTTCATCTCCAACTGTTTGAACAACAGCCTGTTCACCTTGTTTATACTGTATGTTGAAATCACGTGGCCTACCTGGATAAGAAGATGGTTATTTCTCAGAATGAGAACGAGTTGGCAATTTTCTTTATTTTTAGTGATTTTAGCAGACGCTCTTATCCAGAGCGACTTACAGTTAGTGAGTGCATACATTTTTTCATACTGGCCCCCCGTGGGAAACGAACCCACAACCCTGGCGTTGCAAGCACCATGCTCTACCAACTGAGCTACACAGGGCCTCTTTTTCTATGCTCATTGCACATTTATAAAAACCAAGACTAGTCAGCTGGTAGAGCATGGTGCTTGCAACGCCAGGATTGTGGGTTCGTTTCCCACGGGGGGCCAGTATGAAAAAATGTATGCACTCACTAACTGTAAGTCGCTCTGGATAAGAGCGTCTGCTAAAATGACTAAAAATAAAGAACAATTAGTTCATCTTTCGTCTTTGTAGTGAGTGGCAGGGGGATGGGCTTGGTGTCTGTGTGCGAGTGGGAAGTTGCACTGTGCACACAGCACAGAAGGAGCGAAGGAGATGAGACCAAAAAGACAGAATGCTCATAAAAAAACGAACAAAAAATAAAAACCTAACCTCTTGCAATACAGGCATTCGGAACATCGCATTAAAACATTAATTTGATATAATCGCCCAGCCCTAACAGACACTAGAACCAATAAAATGGCTTATTGTCTGGTATAGTGTTTGTGCCGCAGACCCTGAGGCGGAACCTACTTTGACGGAGTAGGCCAGGGAGATGGTGACGGCCAGGGGAAGACCCTCGGGGACGGCCACCACCAGCACGGTGACGCCGATGATGAAGAACTTGACAAAGAACTGGACGTAGATGGGCGTGCAGTCCTTGTGCCAGGGCAGGCCCTGCACCCAGAAGGTGTCCACCACGAACAGCACCACCAGGATGATGACAGTGATGGCTGACATCACCAGGCCTAGAGAGGACACAATAGTGAGACTCATCATCCACAATATAATCAACAGGGGTGTAATCAATACGCCAAACTTTTTACTTTCAACAGAAAATGTTTTGCAACCAAAACTATAGTTTCTATTGGTCAAATTAAGGTACGTCCCTCCCTGTTTTGTTCTGTTTGCTTCCGTTTGGTTCTTAAACGGCTTCCGATGCAAGACGTAATGAACGCACCCCAGGTCTTCCTACTAGACTACAGAGTAGACCAGAACCTAGAGAGCGATACCACAAGAGAGAGAGGGGGGAGAGAGAGAGCGAGACCGCGAGAGAGAGAGGGGGAGAGAGAGAGCAAGACCGCGAGAGAGAGAGGGGGGGGAGAGAGCGAGAGCGAGAGCGTGAGACTGTAAGAGAGAAAAGGGGGAGAGAGAGAGCGAGACCGCGAGAGAGGGGGGAGAGAGAGAGAGCAAGACCGCGAGAGAGAGGGGGGAGAGAGCGAGAGAGAGCGCAAGAGAGAGAGCGAGAGCGCAAGAGAGAGCGAGAGAGAGAGCGAGACCGCAAGAGAGAGGGGGAGAGAGAGCGAGACCGCGAGAGAGAGAGGGGGGAGAGAGAGAGCAAGACCGCGAGAGAGAGGGGGGAGAGAGAGCGAGACCGAGAGAGAGGGGGAGAGAGAGAGTAAGACCGCAAGAGAGAGAGGGGGGAGAGAGAGCGAGACCGCGAGAGAGAGAGGGGGGAGAGCGAGAGCGTGAGACCGTAAGAGAGAAAAGGGGGAGAGCGAGAGCGAGACCGCAAGAGAGAGAGGTGGGGGAGCGAGAGCGTGAGACCGTAAGAGAGAAAAGGGGGAGAGAGAGAGCAAGACCGCGAGAGAGAGGGGGGGAGAGAGAGCGAGACCGGGGGAGAGAGAGGTGGGGGAGCGAGAGCGTGAGACCGTAAGAGAGAAAAGGGGGAGAGAGAGAGCAAGACCGCGAGAGAGAGCGAGACCGGGGGAGAGAGAGCGAGACCGGGGGAGAGAGAGCGAGACCGGGGGAGAGAGAGCGAGACCGGGGAGAGAGAGCGAGACCGGGGAGAGAAGGGGCAAGAGAGCGAGAGCGCAAGAGAGAGAGCGAGACCGCGAGAGAGAGAGCGAGACCGCGAGAGAGAGAGCGAGACCGCGAGAGAGAGGAGGGAGAGAGAGAGCGAGACCGCAAGAGAGAGAGGGGAAAGAGCGAGACCGCGAGAGCGAGACCGCGAGAGAGAGGGGGAGAGCGAGAAAGAGGGGGGGAGAGAGAGACCGCGAGAGAGAGGGGGAGAGAGAGACCGCGAGAGAGAGGGAGGGAGAGAGAGAGACCGCAAGAGAGAGGGGGAGAGAGACCGCAAGAGAGAGAGAGCGAGACCGCAAGAGAGAGAGAGCGAGACCGCAAGAGAGAGAGAGCGAGACCGCAAGAGAGAGAGAGCGAGACCGCAAGAGAGAGAGAGCGAGACCGCAAGAGAGAGAGAGCGAGACCGCAAGAGAGAGAGCGAGACCGCAAGAGAGAGAGAGCGAGACCGCAAGAGAGAGAGAGAGCGAGACCGCAAGAGAGAGAGAGCGAACCGCAAGAGAGAGAGAGCGAGACCGCAAGAGAGAGAGAGCGAGACTGCAAGAGAGAGAGAGCGAGACCGCAAGAGAGAGAGAGCGAGACCGCAAGAGAGAGAGAGCGCGAGACCGCAAGAGAGAGAGCGCGAGACCGCAAGAGAGAGAGAGCGAGACCGCAAGAGAGAGAGAGCGCGAGACCGCAAGAGAGAGGGGGGAGAGAGGGAGCAAGACCGGGAGAGAGAGCGAGACCGCGAGAGAGAGGGGGCGAGAGAGCGAGAGCGAGACCACGAGAGAGAGAGCGACCGCGAGAGAGAGAGCGACCGCGAGAGAGAGAGCGACCGCGAGAGAGAGAGCGAGACCGCGAGAGAGAGAGCGAGACCGCGAGAGAGAGAGCGAGACCGCGAGAGAGAGAGGGGAAAGAGCGAGACCGCGAGAGCGAGACCGCGAGAGAGAGGGGGGAGAGCGAGAGAGACCGCAAGAGAGAGGGGGGGAGAGAGAGAGAGACCGCGAGAAGGGGGGGGAGAGCGAGGCCACAAGAGAGAGAGGGGGAGAGAGCAAGACCGCAAAAGAGAGGGGGAGAGAGAGCGAGAAAGAGGGGGGAGAGAGAGTGAGAAAGAGGGGGGGAGAGAGAGACCGCGAGAGAGAGGGGGAGAGAGAGACCGCGAGAGAGAGGGGGGAGAGAGACCGCGAGAGAGGGGGGGAGAGAGACCGCAAGAGAGAGGGGGGAGAGAGACCGCAAGAGAGAGGGGGGAGAGAGACCGCAAGAGAGAGGGGGGGAGAGAGACCGCAAGAGAGAGGGGGGGAGAGAGACCGCAAGAGAGAGGGGGAGAAAGACCGCAAGAGAGCGCGAGACCGCAAGAGAGAGAGAGAGCGAGACCGCAAGAGAGAGAGAGCGAGACCGCAAGAGAGAGAGCGAGACCGCAAGAGAGAGAGAGAGCGAGACCGCAAGAGAGAGAGAGAGAGCGAGACCGCAAGAGAGAGAGAGAGGGGGGAGAGAGAGAGCAAGACCGCAAGAGAGAGGGGGGAGAGAGAGCGAGACCGCGAGAGAGAGGGGGGAGAGAGAGCGAGACCGGGGGAGAGAGAGCGAGACCGCGAGAGAGAGGGGGCGAGAGAGCGAGAGCGAGAGAGAGAGAGCGAGACCGCAAGAGAGAGAGAGCGAGACCGCAAGAGAGAGAGAGCGAGACCGCAAGAGAGAGAGAGCGAGACCGCAAGAGAGAGAGAGGGGAGAGAGCGAGACCGCAAGAGAGAGAGAGGGGGGAGAGAGAGACCGCGAGAGAGAGAGAGGGGAGAGAGAGAGACCGCGAGAGAGAGAGAGGGGAGAGAGAGAGACCGCGAGAGAGAGCGAGACCGCGAGCGAGACCGCGAGCGAGCGAGCGAGACCGCAAGCGAGCGAGCGAGACCGCAAGAGAGCGAGCGAGACCGCAAGAGAGCGAGCGAGACCGCAAGAGAGAGCGAGAGACAGCAAGAGAGAAAGCGAGACCGCAAGAGAGAGAGAGAGGGGAGAGAGAGAGAGACCGCAAGAGAGAGAGGGGGGAGAGAGAGCGAGACCGCGAGAGAGAGGGGGGAGAGAGAGAGCGAGACCGCGAGAGAGAGGGGGGAGAGAGAGAGCGAGACCGCGAGAGAGAGGGGGGGAGAGAGCGAGACCGCGAGAGAGAGCGAGACCGCGAGAGAGGGGGGAGAGAGAGCGAGACCACGGGAGAGAGCGAGACCGCGAGAGAGAGGGGGGAGAGAGAGAGACCGCGAGAGAGAGCGAGACACGAAGAGAGGGGGGGAGAGAGAGCGAGACCGCGAAATAGAGGGGGAGAGAGAGCGAGACCGCGAGAGAGAGGGGGAGAGAGAGCGAGACCGCGAGAGAGAGGGGGGAGAGAGAGGGGGAGAGAGAGCGAGACCGCGAGAGAGAGGGGGAGAGAGAGAGACCGCAAGAGAGAGAGGGAGGGAGAGAGAGAGAGAAAGCAAGAGAGCGAGCGAGACCGGAAGAGAGAAAGAGCGAGACCACAAGAGAGAAAGAGCGAGACCGCAAGAGAGAGAGGGGGGAGAGAGCAATACCGCAAGAGAGAGAGGGGGAGAGAGAGAGCGAGACCGCGAGAGGGGGAAGAAAGAGAGCGAGACCGCGAGAGAGAGGGGGAGAGAGAGAGCGAGACCGCAAGAGAGAGAGGGGGGAGAGAGAGCGAGACCGCAAGAGAGAGAGGGGGGAGAGAGAGAGCAAGACCGCAAAGAGAGAGGGGGGAGAGAGAGAGCAAGACCGCAAGAGAGAGAGGGGGAGAGAGAGAGCGAGACCGCGAGAGGGGGAAGAGAGAGAGCGAGACCGCGAGAGGGGGAAGAGAGAGAGCGAGACCGCGAGAGGGGGAAGAGAGAGAGCGAGACCGCGAGAGGGGGAAGAGAGAGAGCAAGACCGCGAGAGGGGGAAGAGAGAGAGCAAGACCGCGAGAGGGGGGAGAGAGAGAGCGAGACCGCGAGAGAGAGGGGGGAGAGAGAGAGAGAGCGAGAGAGAGAGCGAGACGCGAAGAGAGGGGGGAGAGAGAGCGAGACCGCGAGAGAGGGGGGGAGAGAGAGCGAGACCGCGGGAGAGAGAGAGAGCGAGAGCGGGGGGAGTGAGCGAGACCGTGAGAGAGAGGGGAGAGAGAGAGCGAGACCGCGAGAGAGAGGGGGAGAGAGAGAGAGAGCGAGAGAGAGAGCGAGACGCGAAGAGAGGGGGGAGAGAGAGAGCGAGACCGCGAGAGAGGGGGGAGAGAGAGCGAGACCGCGGGAGAGAGAGAGCGAGACCGCGAGAGGGGGTAGGAGCGAGACGCGAGAGAGGGGGGGAGAGAGAGAGACCGCGGGAGAGAGCGAGGAGAAAGAGAGCGAGACCGCAAGAGAGAGAGCGAGAGAGAGAGCGAGACCGCAAGAGAGAGAGCGAGACCGCAAGAGAGAGAGAGACCGAGACCGCAAGAGAGATGGGGGAGACCGAGACCGCAAGAGAGAGGGGGGAGACCGAGACCGCAAGAGAGAGGGGGGAGACCGCGAGACCGCAAGAGAGAGAGCGCGGAGACCGCGAGACCGCAAGAGAGAGAGCGCGAGACTGCGAGAGAGAGCGCAAGACTGCAAGAGAGAGAGCGAGACCGCTAGAGAGAGAGAGCGAGACCGCTAGAGAGAGAGAGCGAGACCGCTAGAGAGAGAGAGCGAGACCGCTAGAGAGAGAGAGCGAGACCGCTAGAGAGAGAGAGCGAGACCGCTAGAGAGAGAGGGGGGAGAGGGAGAGCGAGACCGCTAGAGAGAGAGGGGGGAGAGAGAGCGAGACCGCAAGAGAGAGAGGGGGGAGAGGGAGAGCGAGACCGCAAGAGAGAGAGGGGGGAGAGAGAGGCGGGAGAGAGCGAGTGAGACCGCAAGAGAGCGAGCGAGACCGCATGAGAGCGAGGGGGGAGAGAGAGAGCGAAGACAGCAAAAGAGAGAGCGACAGCAAGAGAGTGAAAAAAGAGAAGTTCACTGACCAGCTTTGCCAATTTGGACTGCTAATTTGGTTAGCTTCCCCTGGAGAACGGACTTCTCCTTCTTCTCCTTCAAGTTGGATTTCCTCTTCTCGTCGGTATCGACTTCGTCGCTGTTGAGGGGCTGCATCTCCATGGCGGCTCCGTCCGCGGCTTTAGCTGAGGGGGAGAGAGGAGAGGGGACGTTGACTTACACGTTGGACTGATTCAGAATGGAGGTACTCCTACTGCAGTTTCAATTACCAGCCCTTAAGGGTGAGAACGCTTCTGGTTTTCATTCTTTAGTTCTAATCAACTGGATTGTTTGTCAAACCAATTAGCTGATCAATGAGCTACCAGTTCGGAAGGAAAATCATCACTAGTAGAATAGCATTGCCTTTCTGCCTACTTGGCTCATGTTCAGTAGGCACGAAGCACAAACAAAGGTTTTGAAACAGGATTTACTATGGGTTTTTTGGTACAACGTACAATCAAATGGCCCATTGTAATTTTTCTATTTCAAAACATTCCCTGTTTCGTGCCTACTGACCACAAGCTGATTACCTTCTAATTCTTGCACGTTCATTTAAAAAAGCAAGTCACTGCACAACTGTTAAAGCAAAAAAACTTTGGACATAGAAGCCTTGAGGGGGGTGGGGTTGAGATAAGCAAGTTGGAAAATCAATGGCAAGTAGCTACATCTCTCCAGTCCTTTAGTGTGATTCAATACGGAGTGATTTTCAAAGAGACTTGAGAGGGTGCCATATTTTTTGCAAATGTTTTATTTTGGCTTTGGCTTCGATTCGCAGAGGAGTGCTTTTGAAGGGAACTTGGGCTAAATGTCATTGCAATTATGAGTCCGGTCCAAAAATGTAATTAGGCTTTGGTAGGAATCAGTATGAAAAAATAAAAAAATGTATGCACTCACTTACTGTAAGTCGCTCTGAATAAGAGCATCTGCTAAATGACTAAAATGTAAATGTAAAATTAATCAAATTACCATATTCCCACTCAGAGAGCAGCAGCCCTGGGATCTGTGGAATCCACTGTTACAGTAGCCAGACAGACACCACTTCAATTCCTCTAAAGGCTCCCTCCCTCAGTCTCTCCCTCAGTCTCTCCCTCAGTCTCTCCCTCAGTCTCTCCCTCAGTCTCTCCCTCAGTCTCTCCCTCAGTCTCTCCCTCAGTCTCTCCCTCAGTCTCTCCCTCAGTCTCTCCCTCAGTCTCTCCCTCAGTCTCTCCCCCTCAGTCTCTCCCTCAGTCTCTCCTCAGTCTCCCTCAGTCTCTCCCTCAGTCTCTCCTCAGTCTCTCCCTCAGTCTCTCCCTCAGTCTCTCTCAGTCTCTCCCTCAGTCTCTCCCTCAGTCTCTCCCTCAGTCTCTCCTCAGTCTCTCCCTCAGTCTCCCTCAGTCTCCCTCAGTCTCTCCCTCAGTCTCTCCCTCAGTCTCTCCTCAGTCTCTCCTCAGTCTCTCCTCAGTCTCTCCCTCAGTCTCTCCCTCAGTCTCTCCCTCAGTCTCTCCCTCAGTCTCTCCCTCAGTCTCTCCCTCAGTCTCTCCCTCAGTCTCTCCCTCAGTCTCTCCCTCAGTCTCTCCCTCAGTCTCTCCCTCAGTCTCTCCCTCAGTCTCTCCCTCAGTCTCTCCCTCAGTCTCTCCCTCAGTCTCTCCCTCAGTCTCTCCCTCAGTCTCTCCCTCAGTCTCTCCCTCAGTCTCTCCCTCAGTCTCTCCCTCAGTCTCTCCCTCAGTCTCTCCCTCAGTCTCTCCCTCCCGGGTTGGACAATGCCAACAGACACCTTGACTCATCTGACCAAGTAACCTAGAAGACGACAGCGGGCAGGCGGGCCAGCAGGGCTGATCTCTAACCCATCTCTCCCAATGATAAAATCATTATCTCTGGCCCTGCCAGAGCTAGCACTGCAGGGGAGGATACCTGTGTCGGCTTCATCTCAGTCTTTCTCTCCCAACCCTGGACTGACTGAACACTCATTATATACTGTATGTCTCTCTCCCAGCCCTTGACTGACTGAACAGTCGTTATAGAATCGCCAGTCGAGTCTATCCCCAGGCTCATCCCTTGCTGATGCCAGGAGCCACACAGCCAGCGTGTACAGGATGGGTGCCATGATATTCCCAGGTGGTGTGTTCTGCATTTACACAGCCTGTAACCCCAGACTGAGGGATTATTCTGGGGTGGTGTGTTCTGCATTTACACAGCCTGTAACCCCAGACTGAGGGATTATTCTGGGGTGGTGTGTTCTGCATTTACACAGCCTGTAACCCCAGACTGAGGGATTATTCTGGGGTGGTGTGTTCTGCATTTACACAGCCTGTAACCCCAGACTGAGGGATTATTCTGGGGTGGTGTGTTCTGCATTTACACAGCCTGTAACCCCAGACTGAGGGATTATTCTGCTCCCTCCTGGCAGACAGAGAATCAAAGGACCGCCACCAGGACCTCAATTAACAGGCTCAGGCTAGCTAACAGCATGGCTGCCGCTCTGTAGACAGTGGGTGACAATGGAGTTTAGAGAGCTGGGTCTCATAGTCGTACAACAGCATGACGCTGAATAGCTGACAAGGTCTGAGTACTATAGAATGAATGGTTCAGATTGGACAGACAGACAGAAAGAAAGAAAGAAGCTAGAAGGGCAAAAAGCAGATGCTCTTCCCTCAGGATGGTTACAGGGCTCCTCAGATCTGGATTCAACAGCACCTGTCGCTCAGTGCAGGAGAGGGACAAGGAAAAGAGGGAGAGAGAGAGAGAGAGAGACAGAGGGAGAGAGACAGAGGGAGAGATACAGAGGGAGAAAGGAGAGAGAGAAGGGAACATGCTGGCCCAGACCAGACAATGAATGGACCAGTCACCGGCACGCAAGCTCTGACCCACAAGGCCACAGAGTAGCATGGGGAAACACAACCTGACACTGGTTAAGCTACTACTACTGACACCAGGCTAAGCGACAGGTCAAGGTTAAACTAAAATCCAATACTGTTAAATGGGCTATGGAGATGGCATTAATATAGAGCGAAACAGATCAAGGTACAGTGGCAGCGCACAACCAAGTCGAAAGGAAATGAAAAGAACTCCGGCCTGTTAGACTCACCTTTCTTGCGGTTTTCGGCTGCTCCATCTTGCTCTGTGGATGGAAAGCAAAATCGAGAAGAACAGAGTCAGTCACCTATTGGGAAGCAATTTGCAAACAGCTGCAATTCTGAACACCAACTTAAAATCAAAATCTCCCATTTTGATTTGATACCGTGAGAGACGGCAATAATTTTTATGAAGCCAAACAGATGAGTGCTGGGGTTGCATTATGACATGCAAATTGTAAATCAGCTCCTCCAGCCAACAGGTAATTTCTACCCATACCAAACAGGTCCACACACACACACACACACACACGATAGAACTACAGCCAGCCACTTTCATCATACACAAAACACACCGAAAGCCATAAACTACATAAATTGATCCACATCCTACTATAGTATATTAACTTGTTTCAAAACCGAAACGTATGCACACATAAAAGTATGTAGACACCCCTTTAAATTAGTGGATTCTGATATTTCAGCCGCACCCGTTGCTGACAAGTGTATAAAATCGAGCACACCGCCATGCAATCTCCATAGACAAACATTGGCAGTAGAATGGCCTTACTAAAGGGCTCAGTGACTTTCAACGTGGCACCGTCATAGGATGCCACCTTTCCAACAAGTCAGTTCGTCAAATTTCTGCCCGGTCAACTGTAAGTGCTGTTATTGTGAAGTGGAAACGTCTAGGAGCAACAACGGCTCAGCCGTGAAGTGGTAGGCCACACAAGCTCACAGAACGGGACCGCCAAGTGCTGAAGCGTGTAAAAATCGTCTGTCCTCGGTTGCAACACTCACTACCGAATTCCAAACTGCCTCAAAGCAATGTCAACACAAGAACTGTTCGTCGGGAGCTTCATGAAATGGGTTCCCATGGCCGAGCAGCCGCACACAAGCCTAAGATCATCATGCGCAATGCCAAGCGTCGGCTGGAGTGGTGTAAAGTTCGCCGCCATTGACTCTGGAGCAGTGGAAACGAGTGCTCTGGAGTGACAAGTCACGCTTCACCATCTGGCAGTCCAACGGTAAAATCTGGGTTTGGTGGATGCCAGGAGAACGCCACCTGCTCCAATGCATAGTGCCAACTGTAAAGTTTGGTGGAAGACGGAATAATGGTCTGGGGCTGTTTTTCATGGTTCGGGCTAGGCCCCTTAGTTCCAGTGATGTAAAATCTTAATGCTACAGCATACAATGACAGAAGGCCCTTTTCTGTTTCAGCATGACAATACCCCCGTGCACGGTCCATACAGAAATGGTTTGTCGAGATTAGTGTTGAAGAACTTGACTGGCCTGCACAGAGCACTGACCTCAACCCCATCGAACACCTTTGGGTTGAATTGAAACGCCGACTGCGAGCCAGGCCTAATCGCCCAACATCAGTGCCCAACCTCACGAATGCTCTTTGTGGCTGAATCGAAGCAAGTCCCCACAACAATGTTCCGGAATCTAGTGGAAAGCCTTCCCAGAAGAGAGGAGGCTGTTATGGCAGCAAAGGGGGGAACAACTCCATATTAATGACCATGATTTTGGAATGAGATGTTCGACCAGCAGGTGTCCACATACTTTTGGTCTTGTAGTGTACACACACACACGGCCTTGATTGAATAGAACTACAATTGCTCAACAAAGAATGCCAGAAAGCACTGCGCTATATGTACAACGAACACCTAACCTCATATACTGCATCGTGAGCTGCAAGCACTCAATACAAGGCTGTGGACTTCACACGCACAGCAGCATTGAACACGGCAGCAAGTGCTAAAGTAAAGCCTTGCTAACTATTCCCATTGAAGCAGCAGCTCTCCCAAAATAAGTTCCACCACAGCTGAGACCTGACCTGTGCTCAGCCCTTCCTCAGCTTAGCTCTAGTTCAAACCTCTCTCACTCTCCTCTGTCAGCTCAGTGCAGTCTGCTCTGCTGTGTGAGTGAGTAGTGGTGCTGCTGCAGTGTACAGCCCAGACAGACGCCACTGATTCTCTACCTGTCTGACTCCGCTTCCTCACACTTCTCTGCACATCAACTGCATCTATAGAAATTCAACAAAAGACTGTTGAAAGAAAAACTCCATTCTTTGTGCAACGGGCAAAGGCATAATAAAATAATTGTAAAAAGCGTGGGTAGAGAGAACTGTAGATGATGCTCTGCCTTGCACACTGTGAATCATGAATGGATTCCACGCGCTCTCAAATGTCAACATACTTCTCTTCTCCTTCTTCTCCTTCTTCTTGGCCTCCTTCTCCTCCTCGTCATCCTCGTCATCCTCCGAGGCGCCCAGTAAAGCGAAGATTATTCCAGTTTGAGAGTTCTCACCCACGGCCGTGACCAGCATTTTGCCAGAGCCCTCCATGACGTGGGTGCCTGCAGAGGGAAAACAGATAAGGGCGGGGTGAGGTAGCGCCGCCATAGACATACAACTGATGCTTACACTGTATAGGCCTCTGCCAGGGTTTTCCTTACTATTACTTAGCTAAAGCCATGTAGACATTTTCCATTATAGTCCAATTCTATGGGGAGTGGGGAATGTGGGTGTTAGCAGTCCTGGATGTTGATTCCCGTGGTAAAGTGAGTAAACCTGGGGGATACAGATTAGCATGATGTTTGTGCCTGCCTGCAGATAGAGAGGAGAGGTAGGGTGAGGTAGGCTAGAAAGTCAGGCGCCTAGCTAATGCTACAGTGTAAATGCCAGGTGTTTCCCTGACTATTACTTAGCTAACGCTACAGACGTCAACATTCCCGTTACAATTACATGGAAAGTGCAGGCAGCCCTGCCTAGCTCTGTTGCTCACGGCTTCATTTGTCTGCTATAAATTGGTACTGATAGTAAGGAATATTTGGGTGTTTCCAGTCCTGGGTCCAGATTCGGGAGCCTGTGGTCATTGTGAGTAAATCTGACGGGAAAAACTGTAGGCCTATTTACAGCTAAATATGAACAACTGTAGGCTTATTTTTACAGCTAAATATGAGCGCATACAAACTTAATAAAGTGTATCACGTTTTGGAATTACATTTCAAAAGCAAAGTCAAGCCTCAAATACTCGTCCTGGATGACAGCACTAACACATTTGCACACTCCCAGCTTTTAATCAAAAGCCAATTGTGAGCCTTAGTGAATTAATGGGAACATGAGCCCCACAACACAACAGTAGCTTTCTCCAGAGTTTAATGCCCACAACTGACTGAGAACAGAGAGACAGTGAGAGAGAGAGACACAGAGACAGAGAGGGAGGAAGAAGTGCATTAAGAGCTCCCCCATGCCTGTGTTAATTAGGCTGTATTTCTCTCTCAGAACAGAGGCAGGGGCTGGTCTGAGCTGGGTGGGAAGATGATGATGATGCAGACTAAATGCAGACAGGCTCTCTTGGAGGTGAGACCACAGGGGGCTGGGAGAGGCAAACAAGCACTTTTTAAATCCCCTCCTTGGGGATCTGACCAAGGAAGTGCCATTTTATTAAAGGATCAACTTGCTTTCATAAAATGGTATTAGGGATAAGACAAGCAATACCCTCAGACGGCAAAATAAAAACAGGGTTTAGAGGTCTATATATTTCACAGTGCTCAAGTAGTCCTGGACCTACACCATCAAGTCCACAGTCAGGGGTTGTATTAGAGTTCAGAAATCTGCATTTTCAAAACGCAGACCATCATATTGCATATTACCTGAGAAAAGTAGGCTACACCAAGAAAAGTACCAGAGAAAAGTAGCTACACATCAGTCAGAGCGCTGTTTGCTGATAGAAAGCCATTTGTGAATTCACATCAGAGCGGAGAAGTGCAACTGAAGCACAACAGTCTGACACCGAGCAGAAATTACAACAAGCAGCATTTCAGATCTGCGTTTTAAAAAATGCAGCAAGATATTTGGTATGCGTTTTTTGTGTGTGTTCTTTTTTGCAGAATTCTACGTTAACGCGATCCCTGACAGTACTGCTGGACTCCAGCTCAGAATATTGCTGGATACTGCCTGCATACCCCATTCCAAGACAAAGTAAGATCATCTATCAAAGGCCTTATATTCCAGTTGCAAAAATTGTTTATTCCACTATTAGGGGTGGGGACAAATCTAGGCCTGGCAACTGAACTACAACCACATGAGCTTCATAGTATAAAACAAGGCAGAAGAACAAGAATAGGACAGCTACCTGACAACAGCATGGGGTCTCTATCCAGCGTTTTCTTGACGTGGTCCGACTCCCCCGTGAGGGAGCTCTCGTCGATTTTGAGATCATTTCCTTGAATAAGAATACCGTCCGAGGGTAGGAGATCACCTGGGACACACAAACAGGAGAATAAATAGTCCTTTATGAATTCAAAAGACGTGGATGAACGCAGAAAACATTACACGCTCTGGTCAATTCATCCTCGCCAATAACAGATAATTGGGTCCCAAACGTCACCCTATTTCCTATGTAGTGGGCCCATCGGGCTCGGGTCAAAAGTAGTGCTCTTATATAGGGAATAGGGTGCCATTTGGGATGCAGCAAGAGACGCCTCTTACCGTATTTTATTTGTGCAACGTCACCGACCACAATCTCAGCCACGGGGATTTGGATGACTTGGCCGCCGCGGACAACGGCAAACTTCTGCTCTTGTTCGATGCGGCTCTGCAAGCCACGGAATTGCTTCTCTTTGCTCCAGTCGTTGAACGCCGTCACCAGCACCACGCAGACGACCGACAGCAGGATGGCGGCGCCCTCGATCCAGCCCGCCTCCGCCTCGCCATCGTCCTCCACCCCTCCAGCTGCGCTCCCACAGTCTGCATACGGATCAAAGCACACGGTTACAGGGATAGACCGCCAGGTGTCTAATAGACACAATCTGAACACATATCTTTAAATGTTGATGTAAATGGTTATTAAATAGGCCCAGCTGCAGAATTTATTTTAAATAAACTATCCCTCTGCAGTGAATTTAAGTCAAATACAAATACAACTACTCAGTGCAGTACATTGGACACCTACAGTGCCTTCAGAAAGTATTCACACCCCTTGACTTCATCCACATTTGGTTGTGTTGCAGCCTGGAATTGTTTATGATTCAATTGAGATTTTGTGTCACTGGCCTACACACAATACTCCATAATGTCAAAGGGGAATTATGTTTTCAGAAATTAAATGAAAAATGAGAAGCTGAAATGTCTTGAGTCAATAAGTATTCAACCCCATTGTTATGACAAGCCTAAATAAGTAAAGATTTGCTTAACAAGTCACATAATAAGTTGCATGGACTCACTGTATGCAATAATAGTGTTTAATATGATATTTGAATGACTACCTCATCTCTGTACCCCATACATACATACAATTATCTGTAAGGTCCCTCAGTTGAGCAGTGAATTTCAAACACAGATTCAACCACAAAGACCAGGGAGGTTTTCCAATGCCTCGCAAAGAAGGGCACCTATTGGTAGATGGGTAAAATAACAATAAAAAAGCAGACATTATATATCTCTTTGAGCATGGTGAAGTTTTACACTTTGGATGGTGTATCAATACACCCAGTCACTACAAAGATACAGGTGTCTTTCCTAACTCAGTTTCCGGAGAGGAAGGAAAACGCTCAGGATTTTCACCATGAGGCCAATGGTGACTTTAAAACAGTTACAGAGTTTAATGGCTGTGATAGGAGAAAACTGAGGATTGATCAACATTGTAGTTACTCCACAATACTAACCTAAATGACAGAGTGAAAAGAAGGAAGCCTGTACAGAATATAAATATTCCAAACAGGCATCCCGTTTGCAATAAGGCACTAAAGTAAAACTGCAAAAAATGTGGCAAAGGAATTAACTTTGTCCTGAATACAACGCATTATGTTTGGGGCATTTTATTTAGATAGTTAACAAAAAAAAAAGGGTGTGAATACTTTCTGAAGTCACTGTAGGTGGTTTATAAACTATCAGGCCAATCCGAAGTGCTCCGATTTAAAAAGAAAACATCAGAGCCAGCACAGGATGGTCAGAAAACCACTGAGTTACCTCCATTACTGCCTAGGCATCAAGTAGAAGAGGTAAATAGGTGTTGCTTACGTTCTCGTTCGGCATCTGGAGGTCTATAGAAAGAAAGGCCTAATGAAACTATGGCTGCCACTTCCAGGATAATCAGTGTTACGTCTTGTAATGCTTCCCAAACTAATTGAAGAAATGTTTTGGGCTTTTTCGGAGGTATTAAGTTCTGCCCGAACACTTCTTTTCTTTTGTCGATGTCTGCGGGCTGCCCACTTAAACCTGGGGGAAAAGAGAGAGATGGAATTAGATTAAGCCAGTGCATTTGTGTTTTTACATTTTCTTAGTACCATTGACATTTATTTTTGACAACCATTACCACAACCACCAACTCTGGAAAATAATGGTAATATCCAATGCCTCATTAACCTCATCGACAACGATGCATGTAGACATTTGGTGAATTAATTAAATGAAAAGAGCCAGGACCAGAAAGACAGAATAGATTGAGGTAGGTCAGAGAGCCGTATTCTGTCGCAGGGCTCCTGAAAACAAGCACCCACAGGGCATCAGTGTTTCTGACAGGCCGTGCAGTTCCAAATAAACACACTATAAGACAACAATGCCACCCGGCGACAATACACATTCTACTTCTGCAAAATAAGTCAACCGGAGCTACGCTCTCAGATTTTAAGGGTAGAATTCCAGGATATATAAAAAAATATATATATATATAATTGAGGACAGTCAGAAAACCTACATGTTATTAAGACAAATCACACAAGTGACTTTCCCCCGCCAGTGATTGAATAAACAGATTGATAACTGGAGATGCAGTGATCATTTTTACATTCAGACAGTCACAGCAAGGCCCTATCATTATCTCACCTTATTCAACGTGACAAGGCCCGACTGCTCTGTGGACCCATTCATTTGTGTGCACAGAGAGCATTTCGCTTGCCGTGCAGCTCATTCAAATGCCTGCTCTCCACAGGCAAAGGTCAAATTCAAAATACTTTTCATACATTTGATGTGGCTTTTCAACCTATATTTAAGCGTACTGACTGACTGAACTGTGGAGGCAGAGTCAGAGGGAGACAGAGAATGACAGAGAGAGAAGAGACTAATCAATAGTGATCTGGGAGATAGATTGGGGGGTTATAAGCAGGCTCTAGGAGCAGAAATAGAGAGCGCAACAGAGAGATATGAGATATAGCTAGAGACAGACAGACATGGACTAATGAAGAGTGGGAGACTAGACTGGGAGGCTGTAGGCAAGCTGTAGGGAGTCAGTCGGGAGGCTTAGGCTCCCAGTCTAATGAATGGAGACTGAACAGCAGCAGAAGGGCCAGCAAAGGGCTCACAGAGTCTGCAGGCAAGCACTGAGCAATGACATCACGTGTAGCAGTGGGAAATTAGTCAGCATTGCAGAGCAGCAGTGGGGTGGAGAAGGAGAGGAGAGTGAAATATAGAATAGAGAAGGACGAGGAGATTGAAGGATACAAGGGAGGAGAGGGGGCATGCACACCTGCTGAGATACGATTCTCTGCCAGAAGGAGCTGTCAGAATCAACTTTTGAATGTGCTACTGGAACATCCGGTGTAATGTTTCAAGTACAAGAGATGAGGCAATTTGGCCACGTCAAGACCACTCTATTCACAGCATTACATCAATCTCATGGTGGAGATAGCATGCCGGAATTCACCCCACAGAACAACAAGTAGCGAGCAATACACTAGAATATTGCGCTGCTGCTCTTAGCCTACTTACAGCAATTAGCCTATAACGTAAACCCCATGACAGTCATTTGACTGATCGTTTCCAGATCAAAAAAGGGACGTTTTATAGCTGATGTCTATGTATGCATCAAACTGTATCTCGTTATAAATCTATATTACTGCGTGTGTGTTTACATGTTAAAGTAGTGTGTCGAGGGGCAGCCAGTCAGCCAGCCAGGGAGGGAGGTATAATGCAGTCTTCCCTCTCTCTTCCCCAGTGTGTTTGCGCGCGCGGGGATGAGGTGCTGCTGGTGATGACTCACCATTTACAGCACGATCAAAGGCTAAGGTTTATCGTGCTGCTGCCGCACAGCTCTCTAGCCGGCTGTCCTTCACAGTCTGTTTTGATTCATTACCAGCCTCTAATGAAAGCACGCTGACAGCTAATACTCGCTCCATTTTCCACAATCCACCGCTTTCTCTCCCCCCCCCATCTCCGCATTAGTGAAATAAACATTAGTGACAAGAGAATGATTAAGGCAAGAGGACGTATGACAAACAAAAGGTTAAAATCATGTTAGCGTTTGAATCATTTAGCCATTTGAAAGTCCATCACCAGTCACCCGTGCGACTATTCATTAACTCTTTAATAATCAACTTGTCCCCGCTTAACCCCTCCAAGTACTGTCCTATTCTCCCTACACTGTGGTTTAAAATTAGCCCTCTGGACTTTACTCGTGGTGCAGGTGGTAAAATGATTTGGGCAAAACAGCCATGGATACATGATCTCTGCAGACAGAGAGTGGAGACATCTAGAAGTCTACGGAGGAATAGCTTCCCCTAGCAGGCGTCCAGCTTTATAACAAACCTGCTACTACTAGTACAGTGTAAGTCCTCCAGCAGCCCCAACAGTACATATTTTGGTTGTAGACCGGCACAAACATACCTCATTCAACGCTTGATGATTAGTTAACAAGATAGCGTAGCAGTGCGGTCGTGTTCTCTTGTGTGTCCATGTAAATAGCCAGTTTTTTGTATTTTATTTTACGTATATATTTCCCTATCACACTTTTCATCCTTCTACTAAATATACTTTCTTGCAACCCGCCTCACTCAATGTGGAACGGATTCTATTATTTACTCACCTTTATCTAGAATCTCCAGTTGAAACTAGCCAGCCAGCTAACTGGCTACTTGCTATTAGCCACCGTTAGCGGTTTTCACCCAGAACATCAGATTTTCTGCCGGAATAACTGAATCACTGGACCTTAACACCGGATCTAGCTAGCCGCAACCGAATGGATGTCGCTGTAGGCTAATCACCACTGCCCCCGTAGCACCATTTAGCCTTGAGCTAGCCCCGGCTATCTACCGCTCTGTCTACCGGACGAGAGTAGCCAGCTAACCAGCTAACTAGCTACTCACTATTAGCCACCGTTAGCGGCTTTTTCTCCATTGTCCGTGGCCTGCACTACCTACCAGCCAGCTCTAGTCTGTACTATTATCGGCCAGTCTGCACTGTCTGCACAGCGAGTTATCGACCCAGAACCTATCGGATTTTCTGCCGGAATCACTAAATCACTGGACCTTTAACACCTGATCATCGCAACTAGCTAGCTGCAACCATATGAACGTTGTTGTTGGCTAATTAGCCTTGAGTCAAGCACATCTCCTGGCTATCTACCTCTCTGTCAACCGGACGGGACCTCCTAGAGTCGACACGGAGCCCTGCCGATCCATCACGACTGGTCTGCCGACGTAATCGTCTGTGGTTTCAACAGGCTTCCTGTTGCGACGACCACGAAGATCCATCTGCTAGCACACGCAAACTACAACCGTGCTTCCTGCTCGCTGTGCTGAAGCACCAATTTAATCTGCTCTCGGACTCACATATTGCTGTTCACTGGACCTTATGATCACTCAGCTGCACAGCTGATGCCTGCTGGACTGTTCCTTTACACGGTACCCTGTCCTGTTTATTCTGTTTAGCCTCAGCCCAAACTTTCATCACCATTACCAGTTGTTGTCTTAGCTCTCTCTAATAACACCTGTGATTGCTTTATGCCTCTCTCCCATTTCAATATGCCTTGCCTATTGCTGTTCCAGTTAGTTCTTATTATACAATTTCACTGTAGAACCCCAAGTCCCTCTCAAACTGCCTCAAATAGTTCCTTTGTTCCACCCCCCATACACGCCGAGACCGGCTCAATCGGTGCCTCCAGTGATGCTCGCTCTTTCATTGTTACCCAACGCTTAGGCATTACCTCCACTGTACTCATATCCTTGTCTGTACATAATGCCCTGAATCTTTTCTACAACGCCCGGAAATCTGCCCCCTTTATTCTCTGTACCCAACGCACTAGAAGACCAGTTCTTAAAGCCTTTAGCCGTATCCTTATTCTAGTCCTCCTCTGTTCCTCTGGTGATGTAGAGGCTAACCCAGGCCCTGCAGCCCCCAATATCACTCCTACTCCCCAGGAGCTATCATTTGTTGACTTCTGTAACCGTAAAAGCCTTGGTTTTCTGCACGTTAACATCATAAGTCTACTTCCTAAGTTTGAGTTATTCACTGCGTTAGCACACTCCGCCAACCCTGATGTTCTAGCAGTGTCTGAATCCTGGTTTAGGAAGGCCACCAAAAATTCTGAAATGTCCATCCCCAACTACAACATTTTCCGTCTAGATAGAACTGCCAAAGGGGGTGGAGTTACAATCTACTGTAGAGATAGAGCTCTGCAGGCTATCATACTATCCAGGTCTGTGCCCAAACAGTTTGAGCTTCTACTTCTAAAAATCCACCTTTCCAGAAATAAGTCTCTCACTGTTGCCGCTTGCTACAGACCCCCCTCAGCCCCCAGCTATGCCCTGGACACCATATGTGAATTGATTGTCCCCCATTTATCCTCAGAGTTCGTACTGCTTGGTGACCTAAATTGGGATATGCTTAACACCCCGGCAATCCTACAATCCAAACTAGATGCCCTCAATCTCACACAAATTATCAACGAACCTACCAGGTACAACCCTAAATCCGTAAACATGGGTACCCTCATAGATATCATCCTGACTAACTTACCCTCGCTCTGGATAAGTCGCTCTGGATAAGAGCGTCTGCTAAATGACTAAAATGTAAAAAAAATGTAAATACACCACCGCTGTCTTCAACCAGGATCTCAGCGATCACTGCCTTATTGCCTGCGTTCGTAACGGGTCCGCGGTCAAACTACCACCCCTCATCACTGTCAAACGCTCCCTAAAACACTTTAGCGAGCAGGCCTTCCTAATTGACCTGGCCCAGGTATCCTGGATGGATATAGATCTCATTTCGTCAGTAGAGGACGCCTGGTTGTTCTTTAAAAGTAATTTCCTCTCAATCTTAAATAAACATGCCCCATTCAAAAAATACAGAACTAAGAACAGATATAGCCCCTGGCTCTCCTCAGACTTGACTGCCCTTGACCAGCACAAAAACATCCTGTGGCGTACTGCATTAGCATCAAATAGCCCCCGCGATATGCAACTTTTCAGAGAAGTCAGGAAGTAGTTAGGAAAGCAAAGGCTAACTTTTTCAAACAGAAATTTGCATCCTGTAGCACTAACTCCAAAAAGTTTTGGGACACTGTAAAGTCCATGGAGAATAAGAGCACCTCCTCCCAGCTGCCCACTGCACTGAGGCTAGGAAACACTATCACCACCGATAAATCTACAATAATCGAGAATTTCAACAAGCATTTTGCTACGGCTGGCCATGCTTTCCACTTGGATACCACTACCCCGGCCACCAGCTCTGCACCCTCCGCTACAACTTGCCCATGCCCCCCCCGCCGCATCTCCTTCACACAAATTCAGACAGCTGATGTTCTGAAAGAGCTGCAAAGACGACAATCTGGACCCTTTCTTTCTAAAACTAGCCGCCGAAATTGTCGCAACCCCTACAACTAGCCTGTTCAACCTCTCTTTCGTAACGTCTGAGATCCCCAGAGATTGGAAAGCTGACGCGGTCATCCCCTTCTTCAAAGGGGGTGACACTCTAGATCCAAACTGTTACAGACCTATATCCATCCTGCACTGCCTTTCGAAGGTTTTTGAAAGCCAAGTTTACAAACAGATCACCGACCATTTCGAATTCCACCGTACCTTCTCCGCTATGCAATCCGGTTTCCGAGCTGGTCACGGGTGCACCTCAGCCATGCTCAAGGTCCTAAACGATATTATAACCGCGATCGATAATAGACAGTACTGTGCAGCAGTCTTCATCGACCTGTCCAAGGCTTTCGACTGTCAACCACCGCATTCTTATTGGCAGACTAAATAGCCTTGGTTTCTCAAATGACTGCATCGCCTGGTTCACCAACTACTTCTCAGATAGAGTTCAATGTGTCAAATCGGAGGGCCTGTTGTCTGGACCTATGGCAGTCTCTATGGGGGTGCCACAGGGTTCAATTATTGGGCCGACTCTTTTCTCTGTGTATATCAATGATGTCGCTCATGCTGCTGGTGACTCTCAGATCCACCTCTACGCAGACGACACCATTTTGTATACATCTGGCCCTTCATTGGACACTGTGTTAACAAACCTCCAAACGAGCTTCAATGCCATACAACACTCCTTCAGTAGCCTTCAACTGCTCTTAAACACTAGTAAAACTAAATGCATGCTCTTCAATCGAACGCTGCTGGCACCCGCCCACCCGACTAGAATCACTACTCTCGACGGGTCTGACCTAGAGTATGTGGACAACTATAAATACCTAGGTGTCTGGTTAGAATGTAAACTCTCCTTCCAGACTCACATTAAGAATCTCAAATCCAAAGTTAAATCTAGAATCGGCTTCCTATTTCGCAACAAAGCCTCCTTCACTCATGCTGCCAAACATGCCCTCGTAAAACTGACTATCCTACCGATCCTTGACTTCGGCGATGTCATTTACAAAATAGCCTCCAACACACTGTAGTCTATCACAGTGCCATCCGTTTTGTCATCAAAGCCCCATATACTACCCACCACTGTGACCTGTACGCTCTTGTTGGCTGGTCCTCACTACATATTCGTCGCCAAACCCACTGGCTCCAGGCCATCTATAAATCACTGCTAGGCAAATCCCCGCCTTATCTTAGCTCATTGGTCACCATAGCAACACCCACCCGTAGTATGCGCTCCAGCAGGAATATCTCACTGGTCATCCCCAAAGCCAAAACCTCCTTTGGCCGCCATTCCTTCCAGTTCTCTGCTGCCAATGACAGGAAACGAATTGCAAAAATCTCTAAAGCTGGAGACACTTATCTCCCTCACTAAGCGTCAGTTGTCAGAGCACCTTACCAATCACCGCACCTGTACACAGCCCATCTGAAATTAGTCCACCCAACTACCTCATCCCTATATTGTTATTTATTTTGCTCATTTGCACCCCAGTATCTCTATTTGCACATCATCTCTTGCACATCTATCATTCCAGTGTTAATACTAATTGTAATTATTTTGCACTATAGCCTATTTATTGCCTTACCTCCATAACTTGCTACATTTGCACAAACTGTATATATATATTTTCTGTTGTATTTTTGACTTTATGTTTTACCCCATATGTAACTCTGTGTTGTTGTTTTTAATCGCACTGCTTTGCTTTATCTTGGCCAGGTTGCAGTTGTAAATGAGAACTTATTCTCAACTGGCTTACCTGGTTAAATAAAGGTGAGAAAAAAAAAGTTGAATCAGGTGTGCTTGTCCAGGGCTACAATAAAAATGAGTACTGTTGGGGTTACTGGAGGAATGGAGTTGGAAAACACTGCAGTAGACTATAGACCAGGGTTCTCCAACCCTGTTCCTGGAGAGCTACCCTCCTGTAGGTTCACTCCAACCCCAGTTGTAACTAACCTCATTCAGTTTATCAACCAGCTAATTATTAGAATCAGGTGCACTAGATTAGGGTTGGCGTGAAAAACAACAGGACAGTAGCACTACACAGCTGATTCAAATAAGCAACTCATCAATCTTTGATTATTTGAATCAGCTGTGTAGTGCTATAGACAGTAGTTGATGGAAGCAAGATACGTTTTCATTCTGACAATCTTGCCCTAACAATTAGGAAACATACTTGTGTTCCATCGGCATTCTGCGCAAAGTCTACCAGAGATGCTGTGTCAAAGACATAGCCTTGGTTTCAAAAGAGAACAATACTAGCAAGACTGACACAGCTTAAAAGTACAGGTAGGGTCAAAAACAAAACATCATGAAAATCACCAATAAGACAACCCCAGAAGTGAGCAATCAACTACCCTGCTGAAGGGACTTTAACGCCAGAGATTACAACAGGTAAATCAATCTGCAGGCAGACGAGATCAATATCACCAGATAAATGTAGTGGCACCCAAAATACGTCTACTCTGAAGTTCGAACAATAGTGAAAGAATGAGCGGGCAATCTGAGAAGATTCAGGGATTGCATAGCTTTCAGAAATCTGCATTTTGAAAACGCAGACCATCAATATCTGCATTTTAAACTATTTCACCAGCATTTTATATTGAAACTCAGTGTTTTTTTTGCTTCAATAGTGATTAGGGGTGAGCAACTATAGTTCACACAAAACAGTGCACACATTCAGCAGAAAATGGCTTCATTATCATCAGATGACAACCGAAGTGCAACGCTATTTTGGCTAGCAGCCACACGTATATTAGTTTAGAACGAAAAAGCAAGGTCTTTTTTGCAAAAACAATGTATGGCCATCATATTTCTAATGTTTATCATAGAAAGAATGTAGCCAGTTAATCTTGCATTTACTGGAGAAAATAACACAGGGAGAAGTAGCTACACGTCAGTCGGAGCACTGTCTGCTGATAGAATGGTAGTTCCTTTATGTGGGAAATTGATTGGTCTGACGATGAGAGCCAAGATTTCTCATCCGAGTGGAGAAGCGCAACTAAAGCACAAAATTAGTCTGAAGCCCAGCAGAAATGACAATAAGAAGCATTACAAAACGCAGCAAGATTTCTTATGTTTTCTTTTTTTTTCTGCGTGAAAAACACAATTGTGCATTAACGCGACCCCTAAGATTGTCAATAATATTGTTGCTCAGGGGCAGAGTTATTTAAAATTCAGCTTATGCAGAATAATGTGGTTAAGGGACAGAAGAACAGTCTGTTCAGTGCTGAAATAATAGGTGGAAACATCCTTGCGAATTATGTTACTGGCTCTAGTAAGAGGGGAAAGATTGTGGTTACAGTGTAGAAAATAGCCTTGTGGAGGTCTGGTGGGTACATATAGTATTCTGGGCTAAATATAGTGTGACATTCAAGGGTTGTAGGAAGGCCTGCTCCCTTTAAAACAAATTTCAACGCTGTCCCTAGTAATGGTGTAACCAGTAAAGAAAGCAGATTTTCCAAATAAAAGCTGGAAAGTCGTCAAAAGATTTGTGAAAGGACTGGGCTTTAGAATGGAGAAATAGCCTACTAACTAATTAGCAATCCTCTTTCGATTGTCAAGCTGGCAGTAATCTTAAATGACGGCTTAATTTCCTGGCCAATAGTGAATGAGCTGATTGAAATACATGTGTCAAAAACTCTGGGGCACCCAGCCAAGTAGTGGAGCTGCTGCACTGCACACGCTGTGGAGGAAACAATGTGGAGCTACTCTAGCTTATCAGGGGCAGGGTGTCATGTCAAAATGTTCCCAATTTTCACGTTCTGATTGTTTTGACTGTTCTGATCGATTGTGACATGTACATTTCTCACAGCCTGAAAATTGTCACAGTTCAATAATTGCACACGTCTACTTATGTGGATGGCTGTGCTTGTGCGGATGTCTCCCTCCACACCCTCCCTCACCCTTAATTAGCTAGCTAGCGAGCTAGCATAATTAGTGGTCAAGCTGGTCGAGATGGCTTGTTCTCAGAGGTGTGCAGTTTGATTGTTTGTGTAGCTAAATAAACGATAGCTAGCTAATTAAGGCAGAGGGGGTGGGGTGTGGAGAGACATCCGCACGAGCTCAGCCATCCACATAAGCAGACGTGCGTGCAATTATTGAACTGTGACAATTTTCAGGCTGTGAGAAATTTTACAAAATGACATCACAATCGATCAGAACGTGAAAATGAGGAGAATTTAATTGAGAACATTTTCACACTGGGAACATTTTCAAATGACACCAGGAAGGGCACTACAGTGGATGTAAGCTATGGTCACTTGAAAGGAGAGCAAGCTGTGTAAACTCAAGTGTACATTGTCAAATATAGGTGGATGGGTAGAGACTAGAGAATCATTCATTTTCTAAATTAACAAGTTTCTCAGAGGAACGTTCTATCAGAAAAGACTAGCCATCCAAAAAAGTGCAATTAATTATACTGTAAATTCCTGTCAGCGGAAATGAAAGCGATGATTTTAAAGTTTCTGAACATGCACTAGGCCTAACTAAATGGACAGATAACCCTATCTGATCTCATCCCTGTTTATCCTTAATAAAACACCAACTGTCATGACTACTTACATGACATTGTCTCTCTAGCTAGCATACATCAAGACAAAATAAATCTAACAACCACAATATCATACAAGGCATGGCCCTGTACAGATCCCCTGCTTTGTCATTACAAGTTATACAAACTTTACAATTCACCAAAAACATCCAAATACAAAGCTCAACAAATCCTTGCAATTTACACATTTAAACCCCCCCCAGTTGGAGCTTTACTCTGGCACTTTGACACTGAGCAGGCAGAACAGAATCCAGCTATGACTAGGCCTAAATACTTCTGGTTGTTAATCATCTTGGTGTTTCAATACTCACTGAAAGGGCAGGAGAGGACAAGTACCATAACTGACTGATCTAGGGCATTTGAGATCATTCAAGCCTCAAGTATGAGCGTTCTTTCTGTTCGGCATTTCAACCGGTTGACACAGATGCTCAGACACATGTGTAGACGATGATCATTGTAAATCTGGTACTGGCACCGACCCTCTATATAGCTTCCATTCTACAGTTTTTTGCTTCCTTTCTTATTTCTCATGTTGGTTTTTTAGTTCTACTCCTTTGATATTGAATAATGCACTGCTGGGAAGGGCCTGCAAGTTAAACATTTCACTGTGCATGTGACAAATAAAACTTGAGACACCAGTCTCAGCTACCGACCCTGCAAAACCTCTCTCAATAAATCACAACAGCTTTGAGCAGATATTCAATCCTTGTACAAAGCCAGGTGTGTGTGGTTCTGATGAAGACCATTGATGGCGGAAAAGTTCATTTTAACTTGAATAAAACAATGCATTTTTAATGGTGAGTGAGTGTTGAGCCTTTTCCTTTTCAAAGAATGTCAGCTATGAATATGAGAAAACCGTTGTTTTTTTAAAAGGATTATGCATGAAAGAATGGGGCAACCATTGTCCAAATCATTGAAATATTGCATATACTATAACATCATGGTATGTTAACTCTAATACAAACCTATCTGATGTTCAAACCAACAAACCCCTCTGCCACATATGAAGTTCAAACCAACAAACCCCTCTGCCACATATGAAGTTCAAACCCACAACCCCCTGTGCCACTTCTGAAGTTCAAACCAACAAATGAATGTGGCACAGGGGTTTGTAGAACCTACACAACCTACAAAACGGATGTGGTACAGGCCATTCATTACTAGCATTGAAACACTGCATGGCACTGACTGTGGTGGATATGCAGTGCCGTTTTAATCTGGGATCAAACCGAAAATCCCCTCCCCCAAGAGTTCAAACCAGGTCATGCCGGCGATTAGGCACAACAACTTCTATGTGGGGACTGGAGAGAGAGCGGTAAACCAATGTATGCAGGAGAGGCTCTACACAAGCAAGTCCCTGATGTAAAGTGACTTGGCACTTTTTCCACACGCTTGGCATGGCCAGATCTGCTGAGTGGACAGAGAGGATCAGCGTCTACACACACAGACAGGATATAAAGCAGACAACAGGGATAGTCCCTGAGGAACGGAACAGTGGTACTGCCTGAACCACCTTATAAAAATAGGATAAATATTGCAGTGGTGGTGGTGACTTGTGTATATATATATATATATATATATACACACACACACACACTTAAAAAAGCAGTGCCATTTTTTAAGATTAGCTGCTACACGGACCAAGACATTGCTGGGGAGAGCCCTGAGAGACCTGTGCACCGGCTACAGCAAAAAGACAGACTCTGGTAATTAAGTGTTTTTCAACTCTCATCTCCAGGGCATGTTGAAAGGGGGATAAAAGCATGCCATGCTGCTGGAAAGCTGCACAACGGAACAGGGTAGCAGACCAGTTCCGGAGATGAGCTCATGTCTTGCCCACACCACAACGTTAAACCAGTTACTAGCCGTGCACACCATCCTGTCCTGTCCCCACATGTGGAACATTGACCTGCAGAGTCTGGTACGGTGCCCAGGCAGACAGCTGGTCTGTCGGAAGCCTCCCTCCGCACTTCAGAGGTGAAAAAAAGAGAGCGAGAGCAAGCGAGATACATAGACCCCGGAATAGCTCAAGGCCCGGACCGGGTCAGTGCCACCCTTCCCCGGCCACCTGTCTACTAGGATACCAGCTTTCCAAGGAAGTGATGTCAAGGTGCTGTGGATGACACGGCCCAATGACATGCTCTCTAAGCTAGCATTCACAACTAGCATTCAAGAACAACAGATCTAATCAAATGAAGAGTGATGAAGGTGAATTGGTTGAGAAATAGAACGAGGCGGTATCTACCATCTACAGGTGACGTTTTCAATCGGGTGCAGAGTCCTTGAACATCCCCATAACTTTCCCTGATTTTGCCTATTGCCTCTGCCCCCCGCAGTTCCATGAGAGACCGCAGGTCCTTTAGCGAGCAACCAAAGTCCCCATCGTGGTTGGCCGTGGAGTTCTTCACTCCGCTGTACGAGTTGTTCGCCATAACGTCCCTCTGCGCGTGCACCGTCGGCTACGGTGAAAAATGGTGTCCCAAAGGGAGAGCTAAAATCCTCTGCGAGCAAGCCCAGTAGTAGTTCCCATAAACAGCTACAGGTCCTTCAGAGGAGGATGGTGGTGAAGTGAGGAGACTCCAGGTAGAAGGACTTGGACAGATCAAAAGCCATTTCCCTCAGACCGTGGCGTGCCCTATTCTTTCATGTTCACCGAGGTTCACACACGCAGACTCAGAGAGAAGACAGCATACAAGGATCTGAAAGAGAAAAAACACATAACGTTGGTCATTCAGAATTCAAATGGCATGTTTCATTTCAATAACAGCACTTATTATGAAAGTCACGGCAACACACTGATGATATAATCCAAACTATCAGGCAAAGACGCTTGTAGTCGTTTCACTTCACAGCTCCCTTCTGAAAATAGATTGTAGGAACCCCAGGTCACTGGCAAAGACTAATAACCGAGCCCTGTCCATTCATCTTTTACCCCCCCAATGTTAGAGACCAAAGTGCAGAATAAAGCACAGCAGTGGTCAGCCTGTCTGAAGGAGGATTCTATTTGATTAATTTCTTAGAATCATCAGAAGGGAATGTGCCATGTTCGAGCCGGACAGAGGGGTGCACCGGAATCAGCAAGTCAAAAAACGGCAGGAAAGATGACATGTAAAAGGCAGCTTTGTATGAAGAAAGGCAATTCAAATGGTCCGTGATAAAAATGACCCAACCTACAGTGGGGAGAACAAGTATTTGATACACTGCTGATTTTGCAGGTTTTCCTACTTACAAAGCATGTAGAGGTCTGTAAATGTAATTACACTTCAACTGTGAGAGACGGAATCTAAAACAAAAATCCAGAAAATCACATTGTATGATTTTTAAGTAATTAATTTGCATTTTATTGCATGACACAAGTATTTGATCACCTACCAACCAGTAAGAATTCCGGCTCTCACAGACCTGTTAGTTTTTCTTTAAGAAGCCCTCCTGTTCTTCACTCATTACCTGTATTAACTGCACCTGTTTGAACTCGTTACCTGTATAAAAGACACCTGTCCACACACTCAATCAAACAGACTCCAACCTCTCCACAATGGCCAAGACCAGAGAGCTGTGTAAGGACATCAGGGATAACATTGTAGACCTGCACAAGGCTGGGATGGGCTACAGGACAATAGGCAAGCAGCTTGGTGAGAAGGCAACAACTGTTGCCGCAATTATTAGAAAATGGAAGAAGTTCAAGATGACGGTCAATCACCCTCGGTCTGGGGCTCCATGCAAGATCTCACCTTGTGGGGCATCAATGATCATGAGGAAGGTGAGGGATCAGCCCAGAACTACACGGCAGGACCTGGTCAATGACCTGAAGAGAGCTGGGACCACAGTCTCAAAGAAAACCATTAGTAACACACTACGCCGTCATGGATTAAAATCCTGCAGCGCACGCAAGGTCCCCCTGCTCAAGCCAGCGCATGTCCAGGCCCGTCTGAAGTTTGCCAATGACCATCTGGATGATCCAGAGGAGGAATGGGAGAAGGTCATGTGGTCTGATGAGACAAAAATATAGCTTTTTGGTCTAAACTCCACTCGCCGTGTTTGGAGGAAAAAGAAGGATGAGTACAACCCCAAGAACACCATCCCAACCGTGAAGCATGGAGGTGGAAACATCATTCTTTGGGGATGCTTTTCTGCAAAGGGGACAGGACGACTGCACCGTATTGAGGGGAGGATGGATGGGGCCATGTATCGCGAGATCTTGGCCAACAACCTCCTTCCCTCAGTAAGAGCATTGAAGATGGGTCGTGGCTGGGTCTTCCAGCATGACAACGACCAAACACACAGCCAGGGCAACTAAGGAGTGGCTCCATAAGAAGCATCTCAAGGTCCTGGAGTGGCCTAGCCAGTCTCCAGACCTGAACCCAATAGAAAATCTTTGGAGGGGAGCTGAAAGTCCGTATTGCCCAGCGACAGCCCCGAAACCTGAAGGATCTGGAGAAGGTCTGTATGGAGGAGTGGGCCAAAATCCCTGCTGCAGTGTGTGCAAACCTGGTTAAGACCTACAGGAAACGTATGATCTCTGTAATTGCAAACAAAGGTTTCTGTACCAAATATTAAGTTCTGCTTTTCTGATGTATCAAATACTTATGTCATGCAATAAAATGCAAATTAATTACTTTAAAATCATACAATGTGATTTTCTGGATTTTTGTTTTAGATTCCGTCTCTCACAGTTGAAGTGTACCTATGACAAATTACAGACCTCTACATGCTTTGTAAGTAGGAAAACCTGCAAAATCGGTAGTGTATCAAATACTTGTTCTCCCCACTGTATACTGGCTAAAGGGCAAAATAGGACAGTGAATGACCAGTGGATCCACTAGGGCAGTGGTTCTCAAACTTCTCTTCGGGACCCCCAGACGTTTCAAAAATGTGTTGTAGCCCTGAACTAGCACACCTGATTCACCTGGTCAAGGGCTTGACGATTAGTTGACAAGTTGAATCACGTGTGCTCACTCTGGAATATATAAAATACATGGAACGGCTGGGGGTCCCAATGGAGAGGTTTGAGAATCACTGCTCTAGAGGAAAGGAATTTACCACTGTAGGGCAGGCGGGGGATGCACTTCCTACTCCCTCTCTCAAAGAGATCACCAGCTGGGCAGTCGGTTTTATTCACTGTCTGCATTAGTGTCTGGGTGTAACAATGAACTGAATGAGAAAGAGAGGAAAAGAAGAGAAGAGAGAGAGAGAGCGCTTCCCTTTTTAAAGTCGGATAGGAACATAATAATCATAATTGTATCTGCGTCAGGCCAAAATCCCTACATATTTTAAGACGCCCAGAAAGAGAGCGCTTTAACGAGGGCGCGAATGTGGTACATTCACACAACAAGTAACAATTTAATCTCAGTAACTGGACAAATGAGAGCAACCCAATGAACCCACTACTTTCAGACTCATTTTTGGGAAACTAGTCGGTCACATTCGTCAATTCTATTTGGAGCCATCTGCCATGGAAAAAGGGCAGGATTTATTATTCTTTACACAACATAATTGCAGGGCTGGTTGCATTTCTGAGGTGACATAAAACCTCATTTGAGAGGGAAATATCCCTTGTGCTGGCCACAAGTTTCGGGTGAGATTGAAAGGTACGCAGAGGTCTCCACCAAAATATTTCATGTGGTAGTGTTTTAAAAAAAAATTTGTCAGATGTGTGAAAACACAAAGTGAAACTTTTTACCTTTGCCTAAGTGGAACTTATACTCAAATTTTAGTGTGGCCCATTTATACTAATTGAAACCCTCTGGCAACTTGCATTCTGCCTGACAGGAACGACATCTTTCCACAACTTAAGACAAATTCAAGTGAATTTCCACTGTGGCCCAGATGACTTACCATGTTAACTTGCCTATTGCTGTGTGTGACTCGCTCGATGCGTTTTTTTTATTCTCCTAAATGGCCCTCTAAAAATGGTTGGCATATTTGAGTTGCCCTCAGCACCCAGCAAACGCACATGTTCAACCCCAAAGTAATGGTGGCGGCCCAACTCCATTTCCCCTGTCCTCACATCTTATGCTCTGAGCCTGCACCACCAAGATGAAGGAAGTGCCAACATTTGCTGAGCGGTGACAGTTTCGGGTTGCGGAACAGGTCACATGTCACAACAGTGGAAAAT